>NC_142785.1:1453565-1573565 GCF_988280905.1 Pimephales promelas | reverse complement strand
TAATTAATAAAGCATATTACGACACAATATTATTTACAAATGCCCATTTTTTTAAATAAAAAAGTTAAATAAAATGTTAACGTAGTTAAACGTACTGCATTTAAAATAATAAAATAAAAAAATGTATTATATTATAGGCCTACTATAAATATAACACAATATAATATCGTACAGTGTAATTTTCTTAATTTTTAAAATGTCATTACACATGATGATCGCATGTGCTGGTTATGAGTTACAAAGCAACTTGGAAATGGGATTAAACCCGAAAAACGTCTAAATATGAAGTTTTCCTTACCAAAGGATCTTTAAAGTACATCAGTCTCCTGTCGTCCATGGTGAACCAGCGCTTCTTAAAGCCCTCTGTGTGCTGAAACATCATCAGCGTTAGCGTTAGCATTAGCATTAGCAGGAGACGGTACAGTCAGCAAGGGCTTTACTCTGGGACCGTACATTACCTGGCTTAGCACTTCATTAATAAATAAAAGCACATGCAGTATTGATTTCACTTAAACATGATTTATTGTGCAAGAAGTAAGTGTGTGATATGAACAGTGTTGTGACACACACACACACACACACTCACCCTCGGGCCGGTTTTCTCCATATATCCTTCCTTCATGAAGTTCCTGGTCAGTCTCGGCACCAACTACACACAGATGAAGATGCTTTTAAACATATAGGGGTATTGATATAAAACATATTAATATTTCATCATTTCCATAATATCATGATTATATTAGTAACTGCAAAAACAGCATTATTGTCTTTTTTACCATTTAAAATGTGAGAAGTTTATGTACTATAAGACTATGAAATAGTTACAATTTAATAATCTGTATTAACTGCATTGCATTCTGTTAAATATGCTTGGAAATATACAGAATTATACAACGTTCAGATATGTTGTCTCAAAATAACGATTAATATCTTGTAATTTAGCTTCTCAAATATTTACAAGATTAACAGAAACTGTGAGTAATCAGTGTGTGTGTGAGAAACGTCTGATGTAGAGCGAGTTTCACACTCATAGCTCATGTTTATGAGTCCGTCGCTGGAGTAAGTTTGATTCACGTACGTCCTCGTCATTAGCTCCAGGAAACGCCACCTTCTGGTAATGAAACCGCGCGGCCCGGATCGCAGTGAACCAGTCCACCATTTCCTGCACACACACACACACACACACACACACACACACACACACACATTTGGTTATCTTATTTGGAATGACCAATACTGATAAAAACAAGACAGCATCCAAATATACAATACAATACACACATCGACAATACACACATCGACAATACACACTTAGACAATACACACATCAACAATACACACATTGACAATACACACTTCGACAATACACACATCGACAATACACACATTGACAATACACACTTCGACAATACACACATCGACAATACACACTTCGACAATACACACTTCAACAATACACACTTCGACAATACACACTTCAACAATACACACTTCGACAATACACACTTCGACAATACACACATCGACAATACACACTTAGACAATACACACATCGACAATACACACATTGACAATACACACATCGACAATACACACATCGACAATACACACTTCAACAATACATACATCGACAATACACACTTCAACAATACACACTTCGACAATACACACTTCGACAATACACACTTCGACAATACACACTTCGACAATACACACTTCGACAATACACACTTCGACAATACACACTTCGACAATACACACTTCGACAATACACACTTCAACAATACACACTTCGACAATACACACTTCAACAATACATACATCGACAATACACACTTCGACAATATACACTTCGACAATACACACTTCGACAATACACACTTCGACAATACACACTTCAACAATACACACTTCTACAATACACACCGACAATACATACATCGACAATACACACTTCGACAATACACACTTCGACAATACACACATCAACAATACACACATCGACAATACACACATCAACAATACACACTTCGACAATACACACTTCGACAATACACACTTCGACAATACACACTTCGACAATACACACTTCAACAATACACACTTCGACAATACACACTTCAACAATACATACATCGACAATACACACTTCGACAATATACACTTCGACAATACACACTTCGACAATACACACTTCGACAATACACACTTCAACAATACACACTTCAACAATACACACCGACAATACATACATCGACAATACACACTTCGACAATACACACTTCGACAATACACACATCAACAATACACACATCGACAATACACACATCAACAATACACACTTCGACAATACACACATCGACAATACACACATCGACAATACACACTTCGACAATACACACATCGACAATACACACTTCGACAATACACACATCGACAATACACACTTCGACAATACACACTTCGACAATACACACTTCGACAATACACACTTCAACAATACACACTTCGACAATACACACTTCAACAATACACACATCGACAATACACACATCGACAATACACACTTCGACAATACACACATCGACAATACACACTTCGACAATACACACTTCAACAATACACACTTCGACAATACACACTTTGACAATACACACTTCGACAATACACACTTCAACAATACACACTTCGACAATACACACTTCAACAATACACACTTCGACAATACACACTTCAACAATACACACTTAGACAATACACACATCGACAATACACACATTGACAATACACACATCGACAATACACACTTAGACAATACACACATCGACAATACACACTTCGACAATACACACATCGACAATACACACTTCGACAATACACACATCGACAATACACACTTCGACAATACACACATCGACAATACACACTTCGACAATACACACATCGACAATACACACATCGACAATACACACTTCGACAATACACACTTCAACAATACACACTTCGACAATACACACTTCAACAATACACACTTCGACAATACACACTTCAACAATACACACTTCGACAATACACACATCGACAATACACACTTAGACAATACACACATCGACAATACACACATTGACAATACACACATCGACAATACACACTTAGACAATACACACATCGACAATACACACTTCGACAATACACACATCGACAATACACACTTCGACAATACACACATCGACAATACACACTTCGACAATACACACATCGACAATACACACTTCGACAATACACACATCGACAATACACACATCGACAATACACACTTCGACAATACACACATCGACAATACACACTTCGACAATACACACTTCGACAATACACACATCGACAATACACACTTCGACAATACACACTTCGACAATACACACATCGACAATACACAAATCGACAATACACACTTCGACAATACACACTTCGACAATACACACATCGACAATACACACTTCAACAATACACACATCGACAATACACACTTCGACAATACACACATCGACAATACACACATCGACAATACACACTTCGACAATACACACATCGACAATACACAAATCGACAATACACACTTCGACAATACACACTTCGACAATACACACATCGACAATACACACTTCGACAATACACACATCGACAATACACACATCGACAATACACACTTCGACAATACACACTTCGACAATACACACATCGACAATACACACTTCGACAATACACACTTCGACAATACACACTTCGACAATACACACTTCAACAATACACACTTTTTTAAGATTTTGATGTTGTTAAAAGGGTTATTAAAAACATATTTCTGACTATTATTCCATCCGTCATTAAAATAGAGTTAGTTGTCTTTCTAATGGTAATTCTTCATCAGTGTGTGTGTGTGTGTGTGTGTGTGTGTGTGTGCTGGTGAAAGAGGAACAGCATTTTTAGCACAAAACCACTGGCAGAAGCGCCATCTTGACCAACAGCACAACACACACACACACAGTCCCACACACACACATAGACAGACACACACACACACACAGTTTACAGTTTTGTTTACAGTTTTGTTCTTTTCTCATATTTAAAATACTTAAAAGCATAACATTTTTTCCTCTTATTTTTATAGTTTAATCAAACAAAATCAAACACTCATCACTTTCAGCCACTGCTGCATATGGATAATCATAATCAGTAATATGTAAATCTTGAATGCACTATATGTCATAAAAGTGTTTAAAAAATGCATATTTACACATCAATAATGCATAACCAATGTTCTAGAAAATAAGTTGGAAAACTGCATTGTTGAGAACAAAAAACAGTAAGTCGCATCTTATTATTATTATTATTATTATTATTATCATCATTATTTAGAAATAATGTAAAATACCAGTAAATGAATCCAAGTATTTTATTTACATTTTTTATTCCGGCATTTTATTTCAATTTTAAATACATTTTAAATTAAATGGTTTTCAGAACAGAACAGGAATGGAAAATATGCTGCTCTTAAATAGGTATTATTATTATTATTATTAACAATATTAATTAAAAACGATAAGCATGAATGTATTCAAAGCAAAACTGAAACTGATGATTTATCACAACATTTTTTTGTCAAATCAACTTAATAATAATGATAATGATTTTTTGATGTGTTTTTGTTTTGTGTGGATTTATGTGGTTCAAGCATAATATTTAGAGTTTCTGTTCATTAAACCAATCATTGTATATTAACTCTATTAATATTTTATTTCAGCCAGGTCACTACCAGGTCATTTACTTTGACCAAGTCATTTTTACAGTGAACTGAAGGATAGAAAAAATACACAAAATAAACGTACTTCTCTCTCATTCACGATACATTTATGACTTATATCCCGGAGAATATGAGATATTGGAGCATTCGGTCAGGATGAGGAATTGAGGATTGATGCAGTTATTTTTATATTGTTATTTTTATTAATAAGCGCCGGAGGAGGAGGAGTTATTCCAGTCGGTATATCCGTGAACAAAGATGAGTGAACCGTCAGATATTGTGTTCTGGATAAAAACATATTTTCAAGATTTGTAATCACAACATTTTTTCTTTTGTCAAATCAACCTAAATAATTTATTTAGTTGAGATAACTTATTATTTTGAGTCTCTGATGATTAAATCAATATCCTTCATTGTATTAACTCACTTTTTCCAGTTCAATCAACTTAAAATTTTAAGGCAACCAGGTTACTTACTTTTTTAAGTTAAACCAACAATATTTTTTACAGTGTCGTAATCACAAAATTGTTTCTTTTGTCAAATCAACTTAAATAATTTATTTAGTTCAGATAACATATAATTTTGAGTTTCTGATGGTTAAATGAATCTCCTTCATTGTATTAACTCACTTTTTACAGTTCAATGAACCTAAAATTTTAAGGCAACCAGATTACTTACTTTTTTAAGTTAAACCATCAATATTTTTTTACAGTGTATGGGATATTGGAGCATTCAGTCAGGATGAAAAATTGAGGATTGATGCAGTTATTGTTATTTTTATTAATAAGCGCCGGAGGAGGAGTTATTCCAGGCGGGATCCGTGAATAAAGATGAGTGAACCGTCAGATATTGTGTTCTGGATCTCACACAGTATCATATCACTGTAAAAAAATATTTTCAAGATTTGTAATCACAACATTTTTTCTTTTGTCAAATCAACTTAAATAATTTATTTAGTTCAGATAACTTATTATTTTGAGTCTCTGATGATTAAATCAATCTCCAGTTCATCAACTTCATTTTACTTCATTTTTTAAGTTAAACCAACAATATTTTTTTTACAGTGTAGTCGCGTGTAAATGTGAAATGTATGAAAAATTCAAGAGCACACACACAAGTCAAAGGGACATTGTTGAGTTATTAGCAGGTGTGTGTGATACCTTACTGTCCTCATGGTACACGAAGATGTTCCTGGTGCTGTTGTCTCTGAGATACGTGATCTGCAGGCCGCAGGGGTTCCCGATCTTCGCCGGCTGGAACGCAGCGTTCAGAGTTTCAATCCGCATTACAGCCTTCGGCTCTCGAGCCTGCGGACAGAAGACATAGCTCAGTGTGTGTGTGATTGTGTGAGTGTGTGTGTGTGTCAGAAGGACAGAACTAACGTCATGTTTGTTGAAGTACTTGAGCGCCCCCTCTCTCTCGGACAGGATGAACTTGCGGCTGAGGAACTGGCCGTTGTCTCGTCCGCGTTTCCACAGATAGCCCTCTCTGTAGCCTGAAACACACACAAGCTGAGTCTTTTCTACAGTCTATCAATATCCACATCCTTAAAACATTTTTGTAAAACAGGAAGTTGTAACGCACTGTACATGACCGAAGTTCAAACAGAGAAGAATAAAGAAATACATGTTTTTAGTATTTCTGTGGTCACACTTTATTTAAGGGTCCAATTCTCACTATTAACTATGACTTTTGCCCAAATAAACTCATAATTACTGCTTATTAGTATTGTAGGATTAAGAGAATATGATCATGCAGAATAAGGCATTAATATGTGCTTTATAAGTAATAAACAGCCAATATCATAGTAATATGCATGATAATAAGCAAGTTCATAGCGAGAATCGGACCCTAAACTAAAGTGTTACCTATTTTGCTATACTGTATATATATATATATATTAGGGCTGTGCAAAAATTAATTGTGATTAATCGCATCCAAAATAAAAGTCTGTGTTTACATAATATATTTGTGCGTGCTGTATATAATTATTTTGTATATATAAATACACACACATGCATGCATATATTTAAGAAAATGTGCTATTCATGTATAAAATATTTATATTTATATAATATTGATTATGTATTTATATATACACTGAAAAAAAATATTGTTGGTTCAACTTAAAAAAATTAAGTAACCTGGGTTGCCTTAAAATTTTAAGTTGATTGAACTGGGAAAAGTGAGTTAATACAATGAAGGATATTGATTTAATCATCAGAAACTCAAAATAATAAGTTATCTGAACTAAGTAAATTATTTAAGTTGATTTGACCAAAGAAAAAATGTTGTGATAACAAATCTTAAAAATATTTTTTTACAGTGTATATATATACAGAATTTAAGCGCAAATAATTCTTAAATATATACATGCATGCATAGGTATTATATATACAAAATAATTATATACAGCACACACAAATATATTATGTAAACACAAATATATAATGTTAACTTTTGCACAGCCCTAATATATATATATATATATTACTAGTAACATTTCTAATAAGTACTAGTGTCAGTCTCTAATAAATGTGCCCTAGTATCTTTAATAATAGTATAATGAATATACCATTATGCAATAAATAACTACTAGTATATAAAAAATATGTACTAGTCACAATTGGAATACATAGTCAGACCTGAATAGTTGATATCTGAATGACAGATTCCCATAAAATGGCAAAAATTTGAAATATGTTTCTAGTTACTCGTCACTATTAGAATCTATTTAATACGTTCCTAAAGAATAAAATGGAATAGTAGTAACATTTAAAAATGAATGTCCAACTGAAATATTTAAGGAAAAAGATGTTTTAATATTTAAACTATTTTCATGGTACTAATATTCACTGTGAGTGTGTTTCTGTCACACACACAGACACACACTCACACTTGCACACGCACAAAAAAGTTAATATTAGTACCATGAAAATAGATTCAGTAATAAACAGCTTTTCAGTTGTACATTCTTTGAAGTTTTTTTTAAATGTTAAAATCGTAACGATTAGAGAACATTCTAAAGTCACATTGAATGGAATGTTCAGATAATCAAGAAAGAATGTTTTTAAAAACATTTAATAAACCGTATGTTTAGAGAACACTCAGAAATAACGTGTTCATAACTTCATTGAAATGTTAGTAAAACATTCTTAAAATATATCGTTTGTTAAAAACTAAAAAAATACACAAATTAAAAGATTATTTGTTTGTTAAAATTGTAACGTTATCCCAGACATTGGTGAAATGAACTTTAAGCAGATTGATGCATTTAAGAAGCCTCTGTCTTCCAGGAAATCGGACAGAGGATCCTGATGACTCATCCTGCACTACAGAGGCGTCCGTCCAATCAGACGCTCCGGAGAAAGCGAGAGAGGGTTCAAGCTGACGCTGGGGTTTTTAAAGCAACAGTCAGAGTAAATCTGGCCCTAACGAGCGCTAACGAGGAGCTGTCGTTCTCCTCACCAATCCCTCACTCTCATGACCTCATCACTCCATCAATCACTCTATTGATTAGCACAGGAAACACAGCGCACACTTCACACACACACACACACACACGTTACTGTACACTCACAGTACTCTATCTATCTATCTATCTATCTATCTATCTATCTATCTATCTATCTATCTATCTATCTATCTATCTATCTATCTATCTATCTATCTATCTATCTATCTATCTATCTATCTATCAGTCTTGAGTAGTATCTCCTCTTCTCTGTGAGCCGGAAAGCATCAACATGTGTAACGAAACTAGAGCGTTGATTAAAACTGAGCAGTTTTAGAAGTGTGTGTGTGTGTGTGTGTGTGTGAAACACGAGATGTTAGATATAGAGATTATGAGAGAAGCCTTTGATCTTTATAAAGATCTCGTTCTGTTTTACATTATAACGGTCAGTTCAGAATATACAAAACATTCGCATAAAAACACACGACAACAACAAAGGAAATATCCCACATCGTTTCATATGACCTGAATATATGATAAATTAATACAATATAATATAAAATATGCCAGTGTGTGAGTATTTATATGGTAATTGAATTGTATTATATTTTTTATATTACAGTAATTTTATACATAAGTGTTATAGATGTTACATTTATATACATTTGTTATAACTATGAAAAAAAATTACATTTTATCTAATATCAACAATGTTTAATTATGTGCATGTAAATATCTAAGGCAGAAAACTGATCAAAAGTGACAAAAAATACATTCATTTATAATGTTACAAATAAATGCTGTTCTTTTGAACTTTCTATTCATCAAATAATCCTGAAAAATAATAAATACCACAATTTCGACAAAAATCAGCACGACTGTTTTCAACACCGATAATAATCATAAATGTTTGTTGTTCATCAGATCCTCATATTAGAGTGATTTGTGAAATGATGCTTTGAACACAGGAATAAATTACACTTTATATTTACATTATAATAATATTTCACATTTTTACTGTATTTTTAATCAAATAAACCCAGAAGAGACTCTTTCAAACACACATATTGTATACAGCATATATCAAATGCAATAACTCATAGTATGAAGTGTGAATAATGCCGTTTACACACACTGCAAACATACCATCACACACACACACACACACACCAGTTTCAGTGCGAGTGTCGGAACAGTGCATCACATGAATACGCATGTGTGTGTGGATCATCGATGAGATCACTGTCAGCCAATGAGATCTCGCGGCACAATAAACAAGAGCGTAACAGGATATTGAAGATGATATCGACACTCGCGCTGTTAATGTGCATCTCATGAAGAAGCAAACCTCCAGAGAGAACGAGGATGACCTCATAGTGCCATCATCCATGTGTGTGTGTGTGTGTGAGAGATGAGAAAGTGAGCTTGACCTTATAGTGCCATCATTCACAGCAGGAGGAGTGTGTGTGTGTGTGTGTGTGTTCTCTTACCTGCAGAATACGGCTCTTGTCTCTCGATGTGTATAAACTCCTGTCGCTCATACTTGGCTCGGATCCACTGTTCCCTCAAAATTCTGCAGATAAGAAAAATTAATGTGTCAATATTATATTACAACTGCACAGAGAGAGAGAGAAGTGTGTGTTTGGCAGCTGGTGTAAACTAAAGCATTAATTCACTCGATCGCCTCAAGCCTTCAGAACTGCTCGGATGGCCGTTTCCTTCATTAATGCGTGTTTCTTTGAGTCGTCAGACTGGCGTATTTCTCAAAAAAGGTTTATTCATCACAGCAATGCACATAGAAATGCACAAATTGACCAAATCCACACATAAACGTTTATGATTTCAGCAAAATTTCACAAAGAAACGGCAACAGTGACATTTTGAAGTAGAAAGACTGCAATATGTATTCAGGACATAAATATTTGCACGTAAAATATACATTTGCAGTTTTGGAAAAGCAAATTTATAGTGTGTAAAAATTCCAAAGAAAGTTCTAGTCTCATCTAGTCAAAAATATATATATATTTTCAATATTTATTATCACAACATTTTTTCTTTTGTCAAATCAACTTAAATAATTTATTTAGTTGAGATAACTTATTATTTTGAGTTTCCTTCATTGTATTAACTCACTTTTTCCAGTTCAATCAACTTAAAATTTTAAGGCAACCAGGTTACTTCATTTTGTAAGTTAAACCAACGATATTTTTTTACAGTGTACCAGCAAAAAAAGCATATTTATCACAGCAATAAAGCCTTTATTCTTTTACCTTTTATTGAATGCATTGTTTCAACAACATCCCTTACTTCTGTAAAATGAAATATTTCCAAGATTTCGAAAAATCGGAGAATTATTTCAAACGGTCAGAGATTAAACTAGAATAGATCATGTAATAATGACTTTGTGTGTTTTCACTTCTGTGATTTTATTTCACATAATTGAAAATGTGTGTCTCACAACTTGTTTTACTGCCAATAATTACAAATAAATGTCAAGTAACACACTGAAATTTTTTTAATTATTTTTTTAATTTTTAATTTTTTATAAAAATTTTAATTTTTTATTTATTTCCTTGTAAATAGTACAAATCATTTTTTACAGTGTGTATCCTTTAAAATAATTATCTTACAGTCAAACAATTATTAAAATGAATATATTCAGCATTTGAATAAGGTCTTTATTAATTTCATGTTTGCTTTGCAATACAGACCTGAAGTTTAGAAAAATAAAAGTGTAAAAAAGTACTTTTTTTTATATAAAAAACCCAAAATATCACTCTAAACAATGCTGGGTTGTTTTAACCCAAACTTGGGTCAATATGAACAAACCCAAATGTTGGGTTAAAAATGTACCTTTTTAAATTACATTTTAACCCAACATTTGGGTTTGTCCATATTTGACCCAAGTTTGGGTTAAAACAACCCAGCATTGTTTAAAATCAAAGTCTTTTGTCTAACTGAGGTGTTTAAATCACAAAACCTAAATGTAACGCAATGTTCAATTTCAAAGCGGTTTTTCACAGGCTGTATTTTGAGTTTAAGAGTCAAGAAATAAATCCCCATGGATGATGATAACTGAAATATGAGGTGAAAAGCCGCTCTACAGTTCACAGACTGCATGTGGACAGAAGATTTCAGCACATCGTGAAACGCAACACACACGCAGGAAGGAAGGAAGCAAACATCTACATCACTGTACCACATCTTCTCCAGCCATGTGAGAAAACAGTGTGTGTGAACACTGAAAACCCCCACAATGATGCCGATGATGTCAGAATGACCACAAGAAACACGCGAGTCTTAAAGAGGCAGTGCACTCGACAGGGAGCAGATATTTTTAGAATAGCACACTCCCTCGGGTACTACTGATAATAACAGGACTAGTGTGATTGGGTCGTACCTGCAGTCTGTGAGCGAGGGCCGGTGATAGAACGGAGGAACCTGCTGTTCGTACTTGGCCTTCGCCGCTTCGTTCCCCACAGAAGAGATAAACTACAGACAGAGAGAGAGTTTTTTTTACTTTTAAGGGTCTCTAAACAAAATTAGATGGACATTATAAAATAAAAAAAGGAAGAAAAATAAATGAATGAGTGAAACATCACACAATGAGTATTGTTTTACCAGAAAATATTACTCAAATATAATTTGCAAACATTCATCAGTCAACGTTATAAATACACTGATTAACTCCCCATCTATATTTGAACATCTCCAGATCATTTATCAACTGAGAGAGAGAGAGAGAGAATACATGCATGAGTCACCGGTGCTTTACACTGATGTTAAAGCAGTAGTTCACTTTAAAAAAAAACTTTTGCTGATAATTTACTCGCCCCCATGTCATCCGAGATGTCCATGTCTTTCTTTCTTCAGTCGAAAAGAAATTAAGGTTTTTGATGAAAACATTCCAGGATTTTCTCCATATAATGGACTTCAATGGGGTCCAAACGGTTCAAGGTCCAAATGACAGTTTCAGAGCAAACTACAAACTGTTCAAAAGGGCTTTAAACGACACCAGACGATGAATAAGGGTCTTATCAAGCGAAACGATCGCTCATTTAATAAATAAATAACAAAGTTTAAGTTTTATAAGCTCAAATGCTCGCCTTGCTCTGTTCTGTGACGCGCGCTCATGACTCCTGTTCGAACTCGTTCATCAAAATGAACGAATCTTTTTTCAAATCATGACTCGAAGGGTCCTTGATAAGACCCTTATTCATCGTCTGGTGTCGTTTAAAGCCCTTTGAAGCTGCACTGAAACTGTCATTTGGACCTTGAACCGTTTGGACCCCATTGAAGTCCATTATATGGAGAAAATCCTGGAATGTTTTCATCAAAAACCTTAATTTTTTTTCCACTGAAGAAAGAAAGACATGGACATCTTGGATGACATGGGGGTGAGTAAATTATCAGCAAAAGTTTTTTGAAAAGTGAACTACTCCATTAATAACACTTCTTCAGTAAAACACTGATGTTCACTATCAGACGTATGTTTTCTTGTCACAAAAAGAGTGTGAAATGCATGTAGGTTATATTATTTTAAATATATTTTAAAGATAATTTAAGTTTTTTTTTACACATTTTAAGCATTATTGCATATCGAATAGCGTATTATTTAATGAGTTATCGCATATCGCATTTTTCTTCAATATCATGCATCCCTATTAACCAGTGTAGGGTGTGACACAGGGTTTCAAATTACATTTTTTTTACTCACAGACCAATTTGGCTACAAAATTAGAACTTCTACTAGGCATAAAAAACTGAAAAAAATAAAAAAATAAAAAATAACCAGATTACCTATGTCACAGCATATATATATGTACTGTATATATATATATATATACTGTATATATATATAATACAATTTTGATATAAACCATTTTTTTGGTAAAAGTTTCTATTGGCCAAGTACGGAACCGCAGGGTTCTATATAGAACCCAGAGGAACCCTTTTTTAAGAGTGTATAGAACATTTTAGGGGTTCCAAATACGTAGCACTGATAGAACCTTTTAAGGTTCTATATAGAACCTTTTCTTCTAAGAGTGTAGCATTCTTGGCCCGTTTCATCATCGCCCAGTGAAATGGGATCTGAGCATTAGTAAGCAACCCTGATTATTCAGAACAGCGTTTTTTTAATTGAATGCAGCGTTTGCTGGTGCTCTTATCGATCATTCAGCCGTTTGATGGTTCTGTCAATCACGACTCTGTGAAGATTATCACTAACATCAGCTCTCTTCAGATTCACAGGCTCATGTTGTGCACTAATGCTTTCATCCTCAATCTTTCATAGGCAAAGAGCCAGTGTGTGTGTGTGTGTGTGTGTGTGTGTGTGTGTGTGTGTGTTCCTCACCTCGATCTCTTTCTCCTCAAACGCGTCCTGTGTCACAGACTTCACCCGGCTGAGAATGGGAATACTTCTGTGTATGAGTGAACATCCCTGACACACAAACACACCGAGAGTCACCGACACCCAGTCCGGCTCTGAGGAACAACAGAGGAACAACATTCACACACACCTTCGCTAATCTGTCATGAAATATGAAATATGAAGACTCCACTACTGGAACATCATCACTCGCAAAAACATTTAGGCCTAAAATTAGTTTTATTGCATTTAAATTTACACTTTAGTTTAGGGTCCAATTATCACTATGAACTATTTGGTTATTATCATGCATATTACTAGCATATTAAGTGTTTATTAGTACATATTACACTCTCAGAAAAAAAAAGGTACAAAAGCTGTCACTGAGGCTGTACCTTTTCAAAAAGTACACTTTTGTATCCAAAGGCTGCATATTAGTACCTTAGTGGTACATATTAGCACCTAAAATGTACATATTAGCTCATGAAATGGACATATTATCACCTAAAATGTATATATTAACACCTAAAATTGACATATTACCATCTAAAATTTACATATTAACACCTAAAATTGACATATTACCACCTAAAATGTACATATTACCACCTAAAATTGACATGTTAGCTCATGAAATGGACATATTAGCACTTAAAATGTACATATTACCACCTAAAATTGACATGTTAGCTCATGAAATGGACATATTAGCACTTAAAATGTACATATTAACACCTAAAATTGACATATTACCATCTAAAATTTACATATTAACACCTAAAATTGACATATTACCACCTAAAATGTACATATTACCACCTAAAATTGACATGTTAGCTCATGAAATGGACATATTAGCACCTAAAATGTACATATTAGCACCTGAAATGGACATATTAGCTCATGAAATGGACATATTAGCACCTAAAATGTACATATTAGCACCTAAAATGTATATATTAACACCTAAAATTGACATATTACCACCTAAAATTTACATATTAACACCTAAAATTGACATATTACCACCTAAAATTGACATGTTAGCTCATGAAATGGACATATTAGCACCTAAAATGTACATATTAACACCTTTAATTGACATATTACCATCTAAAATTTACATATTAACACCTAAAATTGACATATTACCACCTAAAATGTACATATCACCACCTAAAATTGACATGTTAGCTCATGAAATGGACATATTAGCCCCTAAAATGTACATATTAGCCCCTAAAATGTACATATTAACACCTTTAATTGACATATTACCATCTAAAATGTACATATTAACACCTAAATTTGACATATTACCACCTAAAATGTACATATTACCACCTAAAATGGACATATTAGCTCATGAAATGGACATATTAGCACCTAAAATGGACAAAAGTTTACCTTTTGAAAAGGTACAGCCCCAGTGACAGCTTTTGTACCTTTTTTCTGAGAGTGTAAAATGCATGATCATATTCTTCATCTCTTAATCCTACAATACTTACCTCGCTAATTATTAATAAGCAGTAATTATGAGATTATTGAGGCAAAAGTCGTAGTTAATAGTAAGAATTGAATCTTAAACTAAAGTGTGACCAAAATTTCCATCCGTTTGGATGAAGCATAAACAAACTAATAAACTTAACATGAAGAATATTTGTCAGTCATGCATAAATACAACGGGTACGATTTCTGTAATAGTAGAAATAACTGAATAACCCAGGTGTATATATTTTATCATCAACAAACCCAATTTGTTTTAATCTCATGCATTTTAACTTGTTTCACAGCTAGCCATTAACTAAATACATTTTACTTTAAACTATTCCGATAAAGTTCATAGCTAAAAAGGTAACCATTATTTGTGCACCTCTGGCACTTTATGCAAATTCTAAATATATAAAATACATCAAAATGATATGATCATTAAGTTGTGACACCATTTACATTTCAACTTTTTTTTATGTTAAACAAGATTGAACTAATAAAAGTCAGTGTATAAACACTGAAATAACTTAAATACCCAAGTTGATTGCACTTAAAAATGTGAGGCAGCAACTGTGCACTAATTTGATCATTGCATATTTTGGATGGTATGCAAATTAGCAATGCTATAACATTTATTTTTATGCATGTGCAATTGGGACTGTTAGTGGAGGCCAAAACACAACCGCTGTGTGTTTGTGCTCCTATCACAGTGAATGCTGAGGTGAGGCTTTATAAACTGCATACACAAACCACAGAGGTCACTATAATAATAATACCGTTAGTCTGAAATGTCAAACACAAGCAAACCCACAATAAGAGGGCGACAGAAAGTCACACATACACACTGTTTGATCACACACACACACATTGTGTCACAGTTTGACACACTTCAGGTGCGAGTGTTGCTAAACGCTGAGCCGTGAGCGCTGAAGGCATGGGAGTTTCGGCTGTCGATGTGACAGAACAGGCACAAACTGAAAGTCAGGTTTTTTGACTTCTAAAAGTGATGCAATCCACGAGAAACTGTGTCATATATGAGTATCACACACACACACACACACACTGCGTGGGATTAAACAGTGCAGTTATTGTTTGAAGGAGAAAGAGGGGCGATTGGAGAGACAGAGAGCGATACAGAGGCTTGTGACCAAATGAAATGGACTTTGTTTGGTCTTTTACCCACTTTTAGTTCTCGGCTGGCTGGTTATCTGATCGAGGTGTGGCTCTCTGCTACCAGAACACACACCTTTGTGCTTGTAAAGTTACACAACACACACACACATGAGCACCAAATGCAGATTCACGTCCTCTTTCTTTCGTGCAACACGAAATTAGACATTTTGAAGAATGTCCAGGTCGCTCTTTTACTTACAAGCTTCAAAACGGACACATGAAAGAGCAACTTTATTCACTAGAAATAGATTTTTCCAGCTGATGAACAATAAAAACATTCTTTAAGGAATTGAGCATTTGAAGAAGACAAAACTGCATTGTGCTTATCATGTTGGTGAGGACGCGAGTTATCTTTAGTTATCGTTTTCAGCGTGAAAAGGCTTTCAATCAGATTCACGCATACCGCTTTTGTGAACAATAGCCGCGTTTCCACTGCCGGGCCAGGGCCGGGCCGTGCTAGTGCGTGCCAGGGCCAGTCGCGTTTCCACTGTCACTTCCGGGGCTTGATCGGGGCTTCCTCAGGGCCAACGGCCAGGATTTCTGGCCCGTCGAATACCTTGGGCCAGAGGGGGCCAGCTCGGGCTAGAGGCGTGCTCAAGGTAAAAGGCGGAGTTTATCGGTGTTATGGAACGTTATGATCTGAAGCAAGATGCACATAGGGGTGTCCATGTTTAACCGATTAACCGTTTAAAATTGCATAACATTTATTATGTTATAATAATAACATAATATGACCCAAATGTTGCGCATTGTTAGGCTATATATAGCTACATATCGACGAATTTTCAGATATTTGTTTGATTTTTTTGCCCCTTAAACATTTAAAATATTTGACAAATTAATATGAAAAAAATATATATATTTTACTTGTTTTCTGAGGCCAAATTAGAACCTGGAAATGATATTTTCCCCGCAGTGCTGAATGAGAAGAGCCGTAACCACAGCCTGGGATTTATGGGTGATTTATAGGCTATAATAAATGTGTCTGATAATAAAATAATATAAAATAACGAGGCATTAATTGTTTATTAATAAAATATTGTTTTCTAAATGATTTTCGGCTAAAAACATATCTCCATCTCCGGATGCACATTTAGAGAGAAATTAAGCTACATAAACATAGAAGATATTGGCTTTCGATTCGAATTTGTTCGTTTTAAATTGGACATTTAAAGTGTTAATCTACAAAGGATATAACCCCTGTAGACTAAAGCTTTAAATGTCCAATTTAAAACGAACAAATTCGAATGCGGTGGCTGTTTCAGGTCTCGCGCTTCAGTTCACGGAGATCATGAAGCGCGCATTGATTAATTGTTAAAGCACAGCGTTTTCTTGTTATAAATAAATTTATTTGCGAATAATGTATTATTATTTTCTGTATGACCAGAAATTAAAGAGTATTTTAAGTTGTTTCCACTAAAAGAAATGCAATGTTCACATGGGCGTCTCGCAGCCATCAGTGCATGCTCCACACACACTGGATATGCGCTGATATTTGTCAAAAATATTGTGTTTATTTGTGCTCTGTTCCTTTTTTGGATAAAAGGCGTCTTCTATATGCAGCCTAATAAAATGTTACAATAATGATGATGATGGTTATTATTATTATTATTATTTGCAGACACGGAGTTTTTGTGAAATGGACGTTTTGCTTATTTTCAATTGGCAATTTCAGTTTGAAGGGTGATGGAAATGGGGCTTTAACTGCTCCGGCTACTTGCTGCGTTTTATTTCTATAAATTAATTTCGTTTCAAATGGGGTCCAATCAGTTATTAAAGGTGTTAAAAATTTACTCTGTATCTCGAGGTTGCGGCGCGCACACTATGCACCGAGTATTAACCGATGGGCCTCGGTTAACGATTAATGAATAACTTGAAAACGTGCCCGCAGCCCTACTTGTTATATCGCGCAAAAAAATCGCTGCTTGAAATGGAGAATCGCCTGTACTGGTCTCGGGACACTATTGCAGCCACTACGGCAGTTGAGTTAATATACATGCTATCTTCCTAATTTAAAAAATAAATTAATTCATACCCGCTGAAATGGGTTGGGTTTTATGACGTTTGATCCTGAAAGGCGTGTTAGGGGTGGGGTCTGGGGCAGCGCTGTGGGGCTACTGGCCCGGCAGTGGAAACGCAAGCCCGGTGCTTGAGGCCCGAGGCCACTAGCTCGGCCCGGCTCGCTGTTAGCTCTGGCCCAGCCCTAGCCCGGCAGTGGAAACGCGGCTATTATGAAACAAACCAGACCATCTCGGTAAAAGCCTTTATATATAATGCATTTTTAATGCATTAATTATGCCTTGTGGTGCACCTTACAATGCATTGTATGATCTCATAAATTATTGTAACCACAGCTTTATTACAGTAATACTATTGTTAACCCTTTGAAAGAAATCTGCGAATATTATAATGCATTTTAACTTTGGTTACAACTAGGGCTGTCAAACGATTATTCGCGATTAATCGCATCCAAAATAAAAGTTTGTGTTTACATAATATACATATACGTATATATATATATATATATATATATATATATATATATATATATATATATATAAATACACACACATGCACGTATATTTAAGAAAAAAATATTATTTATATATCAAATATTTATATATAAATATTTATTATTAATATAAATTATATATAGTATATAGATGTATATATATATACAGTATATAGATGAAAATATTTCTTTAATATATACATGCATATATATATATATATATATATATTTATATATTTTTTATATAAAAATGTGTATTTATATATATAAAATAATTATACACAGTGCACATACATGTATATTATGTAAACACAAACTTTTATTTTGGATGCGATCAATAGTTACAACTATTTAATGCATTTTAATGAATGCATTTGTATTGCATTATGCATAAATGTTACCAAAATTTCTTCTTTTGTGTTCCACAGAAAAAAGTCATATGACAAAAATCGTTGTTGTTATTTACATTGAACTTCGAATGTGCTTCACATGATCGATAACTGCATTACACAAACGTCGGCATGTGCTTTGACTCGTTTCATCTGATCAGTGTCCGGTTGCATAAACTGCTCAGACTAGTCTTACAAGTTAGTCGTGTTATTTTTCTATCTTCGACACTGATTATATGTCAGCTGCATAGAAAAGATAAAAAGTAAGACTTGACTAACCGCTAGTTGGCCAGACTAGTTATTAAGTCACAGTCTTAACATGATGACTATGTTTATGCATCTGTGGAAAGATGGTAATGGTGTATCGTGGATGATTTGCATGTGCTCTGACTTTTACTCACTGTGTGAAATAAAGCGAGCAGGCGTGTAGAGATTGAGTGCACTGGGTCAACGGCTACACTAACAGCAAGAGGCGTCTCAGACCGCTGGTTTCTCCATATAGATCGCGTGTGCTGCTCTGAGGCTTCAGTTATTCTGGGTATAAGCCACATATCTTAAAGATTTGAAGTCTGCCCTATTTATAAATATGTATTTGTGTGCATAAAGGCAAAAAGTGTTGTGATGAGAGTGCAAGAGAGAGAAAGACCAAAAAATTAAATACATAAAATCGAAGGTGAAATGATGCAATGGGTAATAAGTGATTCCTATGACATCAATTTCTGTAAAGTTTATATCGCCCTGTGTTCATAATATTCTTCTCAATCGTCTATAGTGTATGTCGGGCATCCAGGGGACGACGCTTTTCATCCGATCTAAAAGAAAATGGCGTTTTCTGTGAATCTATGCACCTTTTCTTCCGCTTCTCTAATGCGGTGTACCCCAGGGCTCAGTCTTAGGACCCTTGCTGTTTTCACTGTACATGCCTTATTTTTCAGAAATACAGCACATCTTATCAGTGTTATGCTGAAGATTAAGACTCTTATTTCCTTGTGAGTGTAGATAAGGTTTTTGTTCATATTTGTATTTTTGCCACACCTCAAGTGTGAGAGATAGTAAAAGTGATTATTGCCGGCTTCAGCACAAGACGCAGTTTTAATGTTCTCTATTTTAGGGAATTGTATTTACTATTTCACAATGATGTCTGTGAAAACCCTCCCATGATGCTCTCTGTCTGTCAAACTGAGCCAGACTTGTGGCTTTATGTAATAACAGAAAGAAGTCGACCAGTTACTGACATCAGGGTAAATATTAACTAAAATTAAAACCAACAAAAAACATTTTCATTACTTGAATTGAACTAAAATATTTTTTAAAAAAAACCCTGTAAAGTTATTTTATTTCAAGTGGTTGCCAAAACAACTTTTCTCAGTTTTATTTAAATTAAAGCTGAAGTACTAAAATTACTTATAATATTTAAAAACTAAAATATTTTTAAAAACCTGATGAAAGTGACCAAAAAATCACAATAAAATTATTAAAATTACAAAAAAAAAAAACAGAATATACCGGTATATATATATATATATATATATGTAAATACACCAAGGCTATTTATTTATTTTAACTAAAACACACACACACACACACACACACACACACATATATATATATATATATATATATATATATATATTAGTGCTGTCAAACGATTAATCGCGATTAATCACATCCAAAATAAAAGTTTGTGTTTGCATAATATATGTGTATTTGCACTGTGTATAATTATTTTGTGTATATATAAATAAACACACATGCATGTATATTTTTAAAAAAATATTATTCATATATCAAATATTTATATTTAAATATAATATAAATTATATAGAAATCTATATACCGTATAACAATGACAATATTTCTTAAATATATACAAGCATGTGTGTGTATTTCTATATATAAAATAATATTATACATATTATTATTATATTACTATATTATACACAGTGCACCCACCCACATATATTATATAAACACAAACATTTATTTTGGATGCAATTGATCGCGATATATATATATATATATATATATATATATATATATATATATATATATATATATATATATTATCATTAATCACCAAGGTTATTATCATTAACTAAAACTAGATTTTTATTACTTAAAATAAAATAAACATTAATTGAAATAGTAATAAAAAAATTGAAGTAATAAAATAATTAAAACTAAATTAAAAAACTAAAATGCAAAACTGTATAGACATTGAAATTTAATTAAAAATAACAAAAATGAAATTAAAATAAATATGTTTTAAATCTAATTCAAATGAATAACTAAAACTAGTATATATCTGTGATACTTGCAGTCAAATCGATTAATCATGGTTAATCGCATCTAACAAAAGATTGCAAATATATATATATATATATATATATATGAGTGTGTGTGCACATATATACATATATATATATATATATATATATAATTATATGTATATACTGTATACACGCACACACACACACACACACACACATATATATATATATATATATATTTTTTTTTTTTTTACTTCTATGTTAGATGCGATTCATCAATTTGACAGCACTGAAAAAATGGGTTGTGAAAAATATGTAGGGGTTTCTTCCATCACTCAAGACATGCCTTACACACACACACACACACACACATAACGAAAGTGAGGAAAACAGAAGTGTGGGATCTCTTCACCCTATTCACCCTGAATCATCTGAAGTGTGTGTGTTTGTGTGCGTGTGCGCGAGTGTGTGTGTGTGTGTGTGTGAGTCACACAAAGAGAGGGTGACTCAGCTGTATTCTCGGCTCTATACCTCCACAGCTCATGTATTTGGCCGCTGTTTGGGTGAAAAATAGATTTCCTAATATTAATGATCTCAGTGGCTCAGATACAGTGTCACACTGTACATATTTCCCTGCACTGCAGCTTCAGTACAGTATCACACACACACACACAGTCCTATTAAAGCCGTAATAATATGGTGACTCTCACAAGAGGTTTCTGGGATTTTTGCCCAGCGTTGGATATCAGCCCGTATTACGACTGCAGGCCGGAGGAAAACAGCATCACACACACCACCAATGACACACACACACACACACTAACCTGACCCCTAAACCTAATCACACACACACACACACACATTAACCCGACCCCTAAACCTGCCCATCACACACACACACACACACACACACACACACACACACACACTAACCCGACCCCTAAACCTGCCCATCACACACACACACACACACACACACACACACTAACCCGACCCCTAAACCCCTAAACCTGCCCATCACACACACACACACACACTAACCCGACCCCTAAACCTGCCCATCACACACACACACACACACACACACACACTCATAGCTGCCCATCGTTTCCGATGATGGCGCTTGCTTCGGGGTTAGGGAGGGGATCAACGAAGTTGCCGTTGGTGCCACGTCTCGTGGGCATGGAGGACGATTCTTGTGCCACACACACACACACACACACACACACACATGCGTCACCCCTGAAGATTCACACTCTAACTAATACAACGTGTCTTTACCTGCTTACACATGTTTATAGCTATGGCCTTTAAAATATACACAGCAATTAAGTAGATAATAAACAATAAAATCTTTATAAATCTAATTAAAATAATATATACAATTACATATATACAAATGCAATGCTTTATATTATATATTTTATATCATACATTATTATACATAATATATGCTATATACAAATATTTTATAACTTCACTTTAACACAAATTAAAATATGAACTATATAAAATATAATGCTATTTTATTATATTAAATTAATACATATGCCGTATATTATACTATTACTACTACGTACTATATCACTTATGTTTATTTTAATAATGTAATGACTTTATATAGTTAATTAAACTTAAAATAACAAACAACAAATATATATTTTTTAATTCCATGAATCGATTTAAAATATAATAATATTATTTATTATAAATAATAAAAAATATTTAATAATAATAGATATTTAATAATAGACAATAAAAATACAATACAATATATACACACACACACACACTTACCCAACCCCTTAACCAACCCATCACATACACAAACACACACACATACATACACACACCCTAAACCTACCCATTACATACACTAACCCGACCGCTAAACCCACCCGTCACACACATACGCACACACATACACATTCACACCCCAAACTTACCCATCATACACACAGACTAACCTGACCCCTAAACCTACCCATCACACACACACACACACTAAACCTATACCCATCACATACACATACACGAACCCAACCCCTAAACCTACCCATCACACACACACGCACACACACACACACACACACACACACAGGTGTGTTAGCAGGTTCAGGTCTGGTTTGATCAGGTGAGTGTCTGTGTCTCTCTCTCTCTCTCACTCACACACACACACACACACACACACACTCACCTGCGGCACCGCAGTCCGCGCATCTGTCGTTCCCGGCGCGCTCCCGGAGCTCGCGCAGATCGCGGCTGTTGCGCTCGGGCTCATTCGCCATGACGTGCGCCCCCGAGGATCGATCCAGTTTTCGGTACAGTCTCTCTATCGCGGGCAGGAAATGATGAATGAATGAAAACCTTCATATAACCTCGAAACCACCGCGAGCTCGATGGAGTCCGATGGAGCACTACTGATGGAGCCCGAGGCTGTGTGTGTGTGTGTGTGTGTGTGTGCCCACTCAGTGGTGGGAGAGAATATAGTGTATTTCTCTTCCTCTTTGTGTTTGCGCTGAGGGTTCTGGCGGTAGAGAGAGAGAGAGAGAGAGAGAGAGAGAGAGAGAGAGAGAGAGAGAGAGAGAGAGAGAGAGAGAGAGAGAGAGAGAGAGAGAGAGAGAGAGAGAGAGAGAGAGAGAGAGAGAGAGAGAGAGAGAGAGAGAGAGAGAGAGAGAGAGAGAGAGAGAGAGAGACAGATCCTTTTCTTTCACTCTAGAGAATTCATCAGCGTCTTATCGGTTCCCTCCCTGTTATTCGCCTAGAGATACAGAGACACCTAGCGGCGACTTCTGGAATCACTCTGGAAAAAATATATAATCAATAATAAATTATGACAGCAAGCATATGTTTTTTCATTGCTTTAACTCTACAAAATTAGTTAATACATTTTAAAATTTTTAATACAAGATTTGACTCATTTGTTTAAGCCAGTTTTTTTTATTATTTAAGTTGAAATTACATAAACAACCAAGTTGATTGTAGGCCTACTTAAAAGTTTTTTGTTTTTTTTGTTTTTTTACAGTAGTTTTTTGCTCTAAGGTAATCAGTCTTCCTTTGCTTATTTATTTTAATCAATCATTTTATTTAAATTAAACCAATTATGTTAATTTTAATCCAATTCATTAATTATTTAATGAATGATGTATTTATTTATTTTTAATAAAATGTGTATTTATTATTTATTAATTTAAATCAAATTGTACTTATTTATTTTAAGCAATTAATTTATTTAAATTAAAACAAATTATTTTTATTCAATTTATGCATTATGTATTATTATAATTAATTATATATATATATATATATATATATATATATATATATATATATATAGTTTATTCATTCAAATAAATAAATAAATACATATTTTAATCAAATATGGTTAGTTACTTGGTTATTTTAATATTAATTTAATTATTTAGTTTTTTTTTTTTTTTTAATGTACGTTTCCACTGACCTCAGAACTGAAAATCAGACGAAACCACAAAGCTGCAACTTAACGGCCTTGAGGAGGGACAGAAATAAGATTGTTAATTGATCTGTTCAAACAATCAGTCTTAGTCTGTAAAAATATTCATGTTTAACTCCAGAACAGAATTAGCATAATTCCTGGTGAATGTCTATAATGACCCTGCACACTATCTCCACGAATCAGAATTGTAAAAAGTTGTGCCAAAAGAAGCGTCCACTTCCATGGAGCACTGCAAATAACATAATCATTTAAAATGTCAAGTATTTAGAAACAATATAAGCTATTTGAAGTAGTTTGAGAGTGTAGTTTGCAATGCTTCATGGGAGTGGGTGGTTCTTTTGGGGCAATTTGCTCATTTCGGTTCTCTGATTGGTGGAGAGTTTTCACAGAATTATGGGTAATATAGTTTTTCACCAGGAATTCTGCCATTAAACATATATTTCATGATCGCAACATTCTGTAAAAACTGTACAAAGATAAATAAAAATATGGGACCATTAAGTGTCATTCTCGCCTGATTTTAATCTAAACAAATAAAATCTTCTGACAAATTGCTAAACAACATGCTCTGAGTTGTGTAGAAACACTGAAATGTCAGAAAATCCCAAACAAATGTCTCCAATATGCTGGACGCTTGAATTAAGGAGGATATTATACGCGTGTATCTTTATTTAAGTGTGGTTTATTAACAAGAAGTTCTTTATATAAGCCATGAAAGCTCGACGAACGCAACCAAAACAATCCCTCGTGCTGTTATTGAGAGTGAAAGCGGCCAATCACCAGCGGCTTTTAAAAGGCCACGCCCATTAGTGCCAGAGTGAGCCAATCAGACACCGTTCTCGAGCAGTGGGCTCGAGTCAAGCGAGACAGACGTTTTCTTGAACCAATAAGATTCTTCATGGCTCTATGACGAAGGCGCCTCACGTCAGCTTGTTTTGCTCAAACTGAATACTGTGCATGTCAGTCAGTGGACGTTGTTAATCGAGCATGTAATAATAATTACCTTAAAAACAATAATTAAGTTGCCCAACATGTAATTTTCTTTCAAAGTAGTTTATAGACATAACGTTACACCAGCCAAAGGTCTTTTAATTCGTTGAGGACTGGGACGTTTTTAGGATGATCGAACCGATGCCAGAGTTCGGAACCGGAGAGAAGATTCGAAGACTCGGTTCTGATGGATCTCCGGATCTCCAGAGACTCTCCTGCGCTTCCTTCAACCAGGACACGACGTGAGCGCGCATATGAATCCTGTCGGGATCCGTATGTTCTTAAAAACCAGACGAGTTTTTCCATGACCTTTGAACTGATATTAAATAAATGATATTGATACTACAGATATTAGTCTATAACCTATCACAAACATCACATCTATCTATCTATCTATCTATCTATCTATCTATCTATCTATCTATCTATCTATCTATCTATCTATCTATCTATCTATCTATCTATCTATCTATCTATATCTCTCTCTCTCTCTCTCTCTCTCTCAGGTCTTTGGCTGTTGGTTGTAAGAATGGCTACAGGCTCTTCTCTCTGTCTTCTGTTGACAGAATGGATTGCATTCATCAAGGAGGTAAATAAAAATAAAAACTGCTTTAAAATCGCATCCTGAACATTTGTCCACAGAGCCATTGATGTCCCAGATATTTGATTCCTGCAGGATTTTGGGAAGTTTGTAAAATAAACAGAAGCGAGGCCAGGGTCAGGTCATCTTAGACCCAACACATGAAGTGTTCAAACAGAGATAAATGAGTCGTGGTTCTGTAGTCAGATCTGGAGGGTTCATATTTGATTTTGAACACATACATCTTTGTATTATTGCTACTGTCAACATTTGAAAATAATAACAGTCATCAAATCTTATATTTCAAATGCTTTAATGTTGCCTTACTTGCCAAGGTTTTAATCATTCATTTGTAAAGAGAGCCATAAATTCATAAATCAAACTATCATGATTTTTTAAAATTATTTTTACAAAGCTGTTTTGAAATAATAAAACAACCATGTCCGTGTTATTTTAGAATCATTGAGATACTATTATACCTAGTTTTTATTAATATTTTGAATTATTTCTATATTTTCATTTTCATAATTAAAATTGATTATTCGCATGTAACATAAAAGTTTGTAAATATATAATGTGTGTTTGTGTGTATTATATAAACAAAAACTTTTATGTTAGGTGCGATTAATCAGTTTGACAGCACTAATTTAAATCAATTTTTAGATCATGTTTTATCAATTTGGTTGTTATTGTCATATATATTTGTAAAATGTGTAAAAAAATTTTTTTCATTTTTATTTAAAAAGGCTATATGCAGCTTTCCCCCCAAAATAAACATAACAATAGCCTTTTTATTTTACCATTTATGACTCAAACATCTCCTGATGAGCATTTTGACACCTTGTCCGCTCACAGTGGGTGCACCTATAAGCCTGTATCCTATTTTTCCTATTTTCTGTCGGGTCGGACTTTTCCCGGGCTGTCTGCGGATGTGACGTCAAGCGCGTTCATGTCACGTATTTTCCGCATAGCATCCAGGCGGCGCGCTACATTTGAAAAAACGCAGCGCGTCAAACAGCTGGCCGATGCTTATCTTTATACAAATGAATAAGGTCCTTCTCTGTATGAGTTCGCATCTACCACGGATTTTTTTAGTGTAACAATGTGTTCAGTTGTACATTAACAGTGCAGTCGATGCTGTTGTTTACATCCGAGTGCCTCCATAATGGCCGCTCATCCGGGTTTCCGGGCAGAACGTCGGACGTCGGTGAAAACCCTCAGATCACGCCAGCCCACCACTGCTAGTCAGCAAGTAGCCTACAGAACACTTCTCAAACAAATATGTATTTAACTGTTCTTACCTCTGTAAACATAATGTTGACCTCCTTGCAACAGATGACTTGTGAGGTGTGCACGTACGAGCGCGCGCTGCGAGAGCGAGCAGAAAGGAAGAGCAGTTCTGTTTTTTGGCCACAGGTGTCAGTCGCGAGTTTAAATTTCAGGAAAACGCATGTAGCCTCTTTAAAATGTTGTTATTTTATTTCAGTTAATGTCTATTTATTTATTTCAAGTAACGATAAAATGTATTTTCATACTTTTAACTATAATACTACTTTAGTTAACTATAATACCACCACTTTATAATGGGCTCTATGCACGGCGGTATTTCCGGTGAAGGATTAAGGATGCTCGATAACTTCCGCCGATCGTAGAGTCCAATACAATACCGAGAATTTATATTGAATTTTATACTCCATGGTTATACTAATGAAACGTCAGTCACAAAAACAGATAAAACAGACAACCCTCGTTGTGTTTATGCTTCTTTTTAATATTATATTAAATAAACATAACTATATATAAAATTACATCTAAACGTATGTACGTTTCGTTTCAAAGACGGGAGGACAGTAAATTTGAAAAGACTGCCATAATCCCGTTTTCCTCCGCTTTAATCTCCACAACCGGAAATGGACGAGCATCCTTGCCTCAAATGCGGAACTTATGCGTGCATATAGCCCATACCACTTTAGTTAACTATAAAACACTTTAGTAAACTATAATACCACTTTAGTTAACTATAATACCTCTTTAGTTAACTATAATAACACTTTAGTTAACTATAATACCACTTTAGTTAACTATAATAACACTTTAGTTAACTATAATACCTCTTTAGTTAACTATAATAACATTTAGGTTGTTAGAAACATGTTCCGAGAAAAGATCTGGATTAATTTAATTGCAAATGCCACATAGTTGAATATTTTGTATCGAAGTGCAATGACATTCACTTTGCATCTTCTGTGTAATGTAAAATCTCAGTATGTAACACTGTACGGGGTCACTGCCCGTGTTGTGTTGTGTGTGTGTGATCAGAGGAAAGCCCTGATGTGTGTGTTGCGGAGCGGCTGTTCTCCAGCAGTCTGATGGTGATCGTGAGCAGATCTACACCGTTCAGGATGAACATCATCCACTTCAAGAAGCGCACAGAGATCTGCAACTACAGCTACTCCAGCCACATCCTCGCCGTCAAACTCAACCGGCAGGTACAACACTCGCAACTCAACACACAACTGGGACAAATTAATACTTTTATTAAACAGGGCGAATTAAAAGTGAGAGTAAAAAACGCTTACGGTATAATGATTTCTATTCATATAAATGCTGATCAATGCTTTCTATTCATCAAAATATCCTGAAAAATTAAACATATCGAGTTTTCCACAGAAATATAAACTGTGTCCAACATTGATAATGATCACATCCAGAATAAAAGTTTGTGTTTGCATAGTATAATATATGTGTGTGTGTGTGTGCTGTGTATAATTATTTTGTACATATAAATACATGACACATATTTAATAAAATATTTGCATGTAAATACTGTATATGTATTTATATTATATATAATTTATATAAAAATAAAAAAAACTTAAATATATACATGCATGTCTGTGTATTTACGTATAGAAAAGTACACACACATACATTATGTAAACACAAACTTTTATTTTGGATGCGATTAATCGCGATTAGCCATTGCCCAGCACTATAATAATCATAAATGTTTGTTGATCATCAGATCCTCATATTAGAGTGATTTGTGAAGGATCATGTGACTAATGATGCTTTGATCACGGGAATAAATTACACTTTACTGTATATTCACATAGAAAACAGATGATTTACATTCTAATAATATTTCACAATTTTACTGTGTTTTTCATCAAATAAATGTATTTTCTGGTGTATTCCAGCAGTTTATATTCCTTCTTTCAGAGACTCGTGGTTTGTTTGGAGGAGGCTCTGTACATCCATAACATCAAGGACATGAAACTCCTGAAGTCTGTTCTCAACACGCCACCGAACCCCAAAGGTGAACGGTTCACACTGCACACAGTGTCACACACACACACACACACACACACACACACACACACACTAACCCGACCTCTAAACCTACCCATCACACACACACACCCTAAACCTACTCATCACACACACACACATACACATTAACCCGACCCCTAAACCTACCCATCACACACAGACACACACACACACACACACACACATACACACCCTAAATCACACACACATATTGCAACACACGTACAGCGTAGGTAACAGTGCCTGTGTGTCTCACCTGAACGCCTGCTGTCTTCTGTCTTCATCCGGCAGGACTCTGCGCTTTATCTGTCAATCATTCCAACTCATACCTGGCCTATCCTGGCAGCGTCACCGCTGGACGAATCGCCCTGTATGATGCTGGCAATCTGGTAAGAATCCACCGCAGACTGAACAACGACAAAGTAATTTTATATGAGATAAAAAGTCGCAATTGCGTGTTATAAAGGCAGAATTGTGAGTTATAAGCTTGTGAGTTAGGAAAAAATCAGTATTTTTTTCCTTAGAATTGGACTTTATAAATCATAATTGCAACTTTATATCACACGATTCTGACTTTATAACAAACAAATGCAACTTTATAACACACAATTCTGACTTTATATCACACAATTCTGACTTTATAACAAACAAATGCAACTTTATAACACACAATTCTGACTTTATATCACACAATTCTGACTTTATAACAAACAAATGCAACTTTATAACACACAATTCTGACTTTATAACAAACAAATGCAACTTTATAACACACAATTCTGACTTTATAACACAATTGCAACTTTATATCACAGAATTCTGACTTTATAACTCACAATTCTGACTTTATAACTCACAATTCTGACTTTATATCTCGCAATTCTGACTTTATATCTCACAATTCTGACTTTATAACACAATTGCAACTTTATATCACACAATTCTGACTTTATATCTCACAATTCTGACTTTATAACTCACAATTCTGACTTTATATCTCACAATTCTGACTTTATAACACACAATTCTGACTTTATAACACACAAATGCAACTTTATATCTCACAATTCTGACTTTATATCTCACAATTCTGACTTTATATCACACAATTCTGACTTTATAACTCACAATTCTGACTTTATATCTCACAATTCTGACTTTATAACACACAATTGCAACTTTATATCACACAATTCTGACTTTATATCTCACAATTCTGACTTTATAACTCACAATTCTGACTTTATATCACACAATTCTGACTTTATAACACACAAATGCAACTTTATATCTCACAATTCTGACTTTATAACACAATTCTGACTTTATAACAAACAAATGCAACTTTATAGCACACAATTCTGACTTTATAACTCACAATTCTGACTTTATAACACACAATTCTGACTTTATAACTCACAATTCTGACTTTATATCTCGCAATTCTGACTTTATATCTCACAATTCTGACTTTATAACAAACAAATGCAACTTTATAACACACAATTCTGACTTTATATCTCGCAATTCTGACTTTATATCTCACAATTCTGACTTTATAACAAACAAATGCAACTTTATAACACACAATTCTGACTTTATAACACAATTGCAACTTTATATCACATAATTCTGACTTTATAACACAATTGCAACTTTATATAACACAATTCTGACTTTATATCTCACAATTCTGACTTTATATCACACAATTCTGACTATATCTCACAATTCTGGCTTTATATCACACAATTGCAACTTTATAACACACAATTCTGACTTTATATCTCACAATTCTGCAAAATAAAGTCAGAATTGTGAGATGTAAACTCACAATTGTGAGATAAAAAGCCGCAATTATCTTTTAAAATGTTTGATTCTGTGGCGGAGACGAGGTAAGAACCCGTTGAATCTGTAAACGGGAAGCGGAGCTGAAATCCTCTCCTCTGGTTATTTCAGACGGAGGTGACCGTGATCCCGGCTCACTCCAGTCATGTGGCCGCCGTGGCTTTCAGCGCTTCAGGATCCAGTCTGGCCAGCGCTTCTGAAAAAGTGAGTGTGTGAAGGCTGCTTTCTCAAACACTCTCCGTCTCATTATTCTCACGGGTTTGATTGTGTAATAACCCAGGGCACTGTCATACGAGTCTTCAGCGTTCCTGACGGAGACAAACTGTTTGAGTTTCGCCGAGGGATGAAGAGGTAAGAGATTATTTATTTATGTATGTACCAGACGTTGACTTTTATTTAAAATAACACATGACTGTTTCTCATATTAAGACTGAAATGTCCTACAATGCCTTCATAATTTAATTTAGCTACCCTCAAAAATTTATATATATATATTTCACTTTCCTACACACACACATGTATATGTGTGTATATATATATATATATATATATATATACACGGCCACTACATGACTGGCGTCACGTGTGTATATATATATATATATATATATATATATATATATATATATATATATATATATGAAGAGTTCAGATGCAAAAGCCTCTAAATGCCATTTGAAATTTTCTTCTTTAATAATGATTTTTATCAAACTTGTATATTTAAGTTCAGTAATTTCACTTAAATGGCAATGATAATTACCTATTAATTGTTATTTAAGTGAAATTACTGAACTTAAATATACAAGTTTGATAAAAATCATCATTAAAGAAGAAAATTTCAAATGGCATTTAGAGGCTTTTGCATCTGAACTCTTCATATATATATATATACAGGTGAAACTCTTAAAATTAAAATATTGTGCAAAAGTTCATTTATTTCAGTAATTCAACTTAAAAATTCCTTTTTCACCGTTTCAACTTTTAATTATAACAATTAAAGGCTTAAAATATCTCACTTTGCATGTAATGAGTCTCATTACATGAAAAGTGAGATATTTTAAGCCTTTAATTGTTATTATTTTGATGGTTATGGCTTACAGCTTATGAAAACCAAATTCATGAAATATTTCATAAGCTGTATACACACACACACACACACACACATATATATATATATATATATATATATAATTATTTATATATAGCAATGAAAAAACATTAATGAAATATTTTTGAGAAAATAATTTTTGTTTATTTTATTTTAATTTAATTGACAATTATTTAAATGACAATACAAAAGTTATCAGAATTTGAAAGCAGTGTTAAATTTTGCTGCCTTAAAACTGTTAAACTTTATACTTTTCCTCAAACATTATAAATGACATTTATACATGGATAAATAGAGCTTCCATGAAGTTTTTGGAAGAATCACTAAACTATAATATAGATATTAATGTTTTACACTTTAGATAAATGGCATTTCCAATCAAGCTGTAATTTTGACAAATTAAGCAACGTGTGAAAATATGTATTTGTGCATAAACTAATAAAAATGAGTTGGCTATTTAATTGCAAAAGTGTTCGGATGCAACTCTAAATTTAAACATTTGAAAATGAATTTAAAGTGAAAGAGTGTTTTATGACGGAAACATCAAGTATTCATACGTGAAAGATGTGTTGCCTGTGGTTGTTTGTGTTCAGGTATGTCAGCATCAGTTCGCTGTCGTTCAGTGCCAACGCTCAGTTTCTATGTGCCTCCAGTAACACAGAGACTGTTCACATCTTCAGACTGCAGCATCACAGTCCCAGGTACACACAACAACATCCAATCACAAAACATGTTTACTGCATCACAGATGATGTGCATTTTACAGCAGAGCTTCATGATCGTGAGCTTATCCCTGTATGACAGAAAGCTTTGACAAGTCCGATCACAGCGAACATTCAGATCTGTGTTCTGATCCACAGAGAGCCGTTGTCATGTATCGGTATGAAACTTCATGTATTGGTATGAAACACAGTTTCATTATTTCTGTGTTACAATCACTCAATTTATCACAGAAGTAGTGGAATAAACGTTTCTATTTAAGACATAAACACTGACGGATGTCTACCATGTGATCGAAATAGAGTAAATCACCTTTTAAAAGTAATTTGATCCTTAAAATAACGATATCAGTTACATTGTTACACCAGTAGATGGCGACAAGTGACTGTTAACAATCTGTCATTGAATCATTCATTCAAGAGAGTCGTTTAAAAACGCTGATTCATCCAGTAACGAAACAAGGGAAGTTTTTATTAATGAGTCATTGAATCATTCATTCAAGAGATTCGTTTAAAAACACTGATTCATCCAGTAATGAAACAAGGCAAGTTTTTATGAGTGAGTCATTGAATCATTCATTCAAGAGATTTGTTTAAAAATGCTGATTCATCCAGTAATGAAACAAGTGGAGTATTTATGAGTGAGTCATTGAATCATTCACTCAAGAGATTTGTTCAAAAACACTGATTCATCCAGTAATGAAACAAGTGAAGAATTTATGAGTGAGTCATTGAATCATTCACTCAAGAGATTTGTTCAAAAACACTGATTCATCCAGGAATGAAACAAGTGAAGAATTTATGAGTGAGTCATTGAATCATTCATTCAAGAGACTCATTCAAAAACACTGATTCATCCAGGAATGAAACAAGTGAAGAATTTATGAATGAGTTATTGAATCATTCATTCAAGAGATTCATTCAAAAAAACACTGATTCATCCAGTAATGAAATAAGGGAAGTTTTTATGAGTCAGTCATTGAATCATTCATTCAAGAGATTTGTTTAAAAATGCTGATTCATCCAGTAATGAAACAAGTGGAGTATTTATGAGTGAGTCATTGAATCATTCACTCAAGAGATTTGTTTAAAAATGCTGATTCATCCAGTAATGAAACAAGTGGAGTATTTATGAGTGAGTCATTGAATCATTCACTCAAGAGATTTGTTCAAAAACACTGATTCATCCAGTAATGAAACAAGTGAAGAATTTATGAGTGAGTCATTGAATCATTCACTCAAGAGATTTGTTCAAAAACACTGATTCATCCAGGAATGAAACAAGTGAAGAATTTATGAGTGAGTCATTGAATCATTCATTCAAGAGACTCATTCAAAAACACTGATTCATCCAGGAATGAAACAAGTGAAGAATTTATGAATGAGTTATTGAATCATTCATTCAAGAGATTCATTCAAAAAAACACTGATTCATCCAGTAATGAAATAAGCGAAGAATTTATGAGTGAGTCATTGAATCATTCATTCAAGGGACTCATTCAAAAACACTGATTCATCCAGGAATGAAACAAGTGAAGAATTTATGAATGAGTTATTGAATCATTCATTCAAGAGATTCATTCAAAAACACTGATTCATCCAGTAATGAAATAAGGGAAGTTTTTATGAGTCAGTCATTGAATCATTCACTCAAGAGATTTGTTCAAAAATACTGATTCATCCAGTAACGAAACAAGTGAAGGATTTATGAGTGAGTCATTGAATCATTCACTCAAGAGATTTGTTCAGACGAACAAAAAATAATTCAGATGAATTACATCTTTACATTATACATTCAATATTACAATTGTCTAGTAAGTTCTATGTTATTTAGTTTAGTTGTGCTCAGAATCGTGGGAGAATTGTGCTCTCTCTCTCTATTAAACGGAAAGGTCATGATTCTCAGAAGTTAAAAGAGCAGCTAATGGACTCCATGCTGGTTGTTGCTGCTTCCTGATGTCGTGTGTGTGCTCATGAAAACAGTACGGAGTCTCCCTCCTGGTCTGGATATATGGGGAAGATGTTTTCTGCCGCCAGCTCGTTCCTTCCGTCTCAGGTGTCGGACATGATGCATCAGGACAGAGCGTTTGCTAGCGTCCACCTCAGCGCGGCGGGCATGAGGAACATCTCCGCTCTCTCCATGTGAGTCCCGAACACACACTGCATGAGCTTATGGAGATGTTGTTGATGTGCTGATACGCCATCGCTTGCAGGATCCAGAAGGTTCCTCGTCTTCTGGTGGCTTCACTAGATGGTCATCTCTACATCTACAACCTCGATCTGCAGGAAGGAGGAGACTGTCGTTTAGTCCAGAAGCACCGGTGAGGATTGCACATCACTCATTGGGTTCAGAAATCATGATTATATCTGCACTGATTCACAGGGAGGGGGCAATTTGTTACACAATAAATCATAAAACATAACATTTAGTTTTTTTGTCCAGTTTGATTTAAGATAAGCCATAACATATATAACTGATTTCATTTTTGTTCAATTTGATTCACAATAAACTATAAAATATAAAATGTATTTAAAATTGTATTTTACAAAAAAAACATAAAAAATTTAATTGATTACAGTTTTTTCCAATTTGATTCACACTATAGCATACATTATATAATTGATTTGCTTTTTGGTCAAATTTTATTCACAATAAACCATAAAATATATAATTTATTTACATTTTTGTTAAATTTGATACACAATAAGCCATAAAATATATAATTTATTTTCATTTTTGTTAAATTTAATACACAATAAGCCATAAAATATATAAGTTATTTTCATTTTTTGTTAAATTTGATACACAATAAGACATAAAATATATAATTTATTTTCATTTTTGTTACATTTGATGCACAATAAGCCATAACATATATAATTTATTTACATTTTTTTTAAATTTGATACACAATAAGCCATAAAATATATTATTTATTTAATTTTTTTTTAAATTTGATACACAATAAGCCATAAAATATATTATTTATTTATTTATTTTTTAAATTTGATACACAATAAGCCATAAAATATGTAATTGATTTACATTTTGTTAAATTTGATACACAATAAGACATAAAATATATAATTTATTTACATTTTTGTTAAATTTGATACACAATAAGCCATAAAATATATAATTGATTTACATTTTTGTTAAATTCATTACACAATAAGACATAAAATATATAATTTATTTACATTTTTGTTAAATTTGATACACAATAAGCCATAAAATATATAATTTATTTTCATGTTTTGTTAAATTTGACACACAATAAGACATAAAATATATAATTTATTTTAATTTTTGTTAAATTTGATACACAATAAGCCATAAAATATATAATTAATTTACATTTTTGTTAAATTTGATACACAATAAGCCATAAAATATATAATTTATTTACATTTTTGTTAAATTTGATACACAATAAGCCATAAAATATATAATTTATTTTCATGTTTTGTTAAATTTGATACACAATAAGACATAAAATATATAATTTATTTTAATTTTTGTTAAATTTGATACACAATAAGCCATAAAATATATAATTAATTTACATTTTTGTTAAATTTGATACACAATAAGCCATAAAATATATAATTTATTTTCATTTTTGTTAAATTTGATACACAATAAGCCATAAAATATGTAATTGATTTACTTTTATTTTCTAAATTTGATACACAATAAGACATAAAATATATAATTTATTTTCGTTTTTGTTAAATTTGATACACAATAAGCCATAAAATATATAATTTATTTTCATTTTTGTTAAATTTGATACACAATAAGACATAAAATATATAATTTATTTTCATGTTTTGTTAAATTTGATACACAATAAGCCATAAAATATATAATTTATTTACATTTTTGTTAAATTTAATACACAATAAGCCATAAAATATATAATTTATTTTCATTTTTTGTTAAATTTGATACACAATAAGCCATAAAATAAGTGATTTATTTACATTTTTGTACAATTGTATTCACAATAAACCAAATATATATATATATATATATATATATATATATATATGTTTTACATTTTTGTCCAATTTTATTCAAAATAACCCATACAATATATTATTTATTTACAGTTTTTCATCCAATTTCATTCACAATAAATTGTGAAATGTATTTACATTTTTTGTCCAATTTCATTCACAATAAACCATAAAATATATTTACATTTTGTGTCCAAAATTGATACACAATAAGCTTTAAAATATATAATGGATTTACAGTTTGTCAAATTTTATTCACAATAAACCACAATAAATACAATAAATTGAATTAGTTTTGTGTCAAATTTGATATACAAATAAAGCATAAAAATACATATTTTCTTCAAAACTGTTAAAATATCATTGTTGCCGCCACACAAATTTCTGTTCTTGTGCATTTAATCTAAAACCAGAAAATATATTATTGATTTCGTTTTTTGTCCAATTTGATACAGAATAAACCATAAAATATGTAATTTATTTAGTTTTTTGTCTAATTTTATTCACAAAACACTGTTCTTAATGTTTTTAATAAAACTTTGTATGTATTTCGTAATTTAAGCAAAGGTGTGTGATTCAGTGAAACATCTTCACCTCTTGACTGTATAAACGAGGCTCACTCAAAATCAAGTTGACACGTACTGTAAATATATTTGTGCCATATTTGAGTAGTTGATGGTCAAAGCTCACGCTGATTTTGTCCCCATATAGACTGTATGAAAGTGCGGATGAAAACCCGGCGGCGTCGACGCTGGAGGCTGGAGGTTTATCCTACGCAGAAACTGTTTCCACGAACACCAATCAGCACTCGAGTTCCCTCACGGGTACGTCCAATAGGAGGATGCGACCCTGGACCAAAAAACCAGTCACATGTCCCATATTTGTGGCAATAGCTGGCGTCAAAATTATTGGTCAAAATTATCGATTTTTATTATGCCAAAAATCATTTGGATATGAAGTAAAGATACGGAAGAGGATTAGGGCCAAGCAATGATAAAAAAATAAAACCATCTCGAGATTAAAGTCATTATAATGCAAAACTAAACTCGTTAAATTTCAAGAAAAAAGTCGAAATAATCTTGAGAATAAACTCATTAAATTTCGAGAATAAGCACAATGACTTTATTCTCAATATTTAATGAGTTTATTCTCAAGATTGTATTTCGAGTTTTTTTCTCGAAATTTAACGAGTTTTTTCTTCAAACACAACGACATTATTCTCGATATTTAATGAGTTTATTCTCAAGATTGTATTTCGAGTTTTTTCTCCAAATTTAACAAGTTTTTTCTTCAAACACATCGACTTTATTCTCGATATTTAATGAGTTTATTCTCAAGATTGTATTTTGAGTTTTTTTTCTAGAAATGTAAAAAAAAATTCTCAAAACACGACGACTTTATTCTCGATATTTAATGAGTTTATTCTCAAGATTGCATTTAGAGTTTTTTTTCTTGAAATTTAACGAGTTCTTTCTTCAAACACAACGACTTTATTCTCGATATTTAAAGAGTTTATTCTCAAGATTGTATTTCGAGTTTTTTTTCTCGAAATTTAACAAATTTTTTCTCGAAACACAACGACTTTATTCTCGATATTTAATGAGTTTATTTTCAAAATTGTATTTCCAGTTTTTTTTTCTCGAAATTTAATAAGTTTTTTCTCGAAACACGACTTTATTCTCGATATTTAATGACTATTCTCACGATTGTATTTTGAGTTTTTTCACTCAAAATTTAATGAGTTTCTTCTCGAAATACAACGACTTCTTTCTGGAAATTTGATGAGTTTATTCTTAATATTGTTTTTTGAGTTTTTTTCTCAAAGTTTAACAAGTTTTTTTCTCAACACAATGACTTTATTCTCGATATTTAATGAGTTTATTCTCAAGATTGTATTTTACATTTTTTTTTAAATTTCTCTTGAAATTTAACGAGTTTAATTTTGCATTATAATGACTTTAATTTCGAGATGGTTTTATTTTTTTTATAATTGCTTGGCCCTAATCCTCTTCCGTAGATCATCTTCCATGAAGATATTTTGTGAATTTATTTTTGTACATTTTTATATTTATTAAAAATTTATTTTTGTCAGTGCATTCAGCAAAATCGCAAACATAAATACAAACTTTAAAGGCAATTTTCTCAATATTTCTATTTTTTTTGTACCATCAGATTCCAGTTTTTTGTAGTTGTATCTCGATCAAATATTGTCCTATCCTAACAAACCAAACATCAATGTAAAGCTTATTTATTAAGCTTCCATATGATATATATGTCTCAATGTCTAAAAATGGACCCTTATGACTGGTTTTGTGGTCCAGGGTCACATGTATCAAACGTCTGGTTCTCACAGCACTTCCTGAAGACTGACCGATAAATGATGATCCACTTTTCTTCCAGGCTACTCTGAGGATGGAGGAGTGAAGACAGGAGAACTGATCCCAGATCACGAGTTTGCCGATGAATCGCTCCGTCTGGATGATGAGCAGGAGTTTCCTCCGGTTAGCTTTCAGGACACCTGAAGGATGCAGATCACTCATAAACATCATATCTCTTGATATGGTTGATATAAATAAGAAACATGAGTAATAAACAGCATCATTGTTTCCAGATCAGGCTAACCTTATACAAGTACAATCACATTTTAACTTGAGCAAATGTGTGTATTATGCATTTGCCGACTCAAACTACAACTGTGAAATCATATTTTGCCACAGATGTCCGTTTATACATAAACTCGATAAATTAGAATATGGTGCAAAAGTTCATTTATTTCAGTAATTCAACTTAAAAGGTGAAACTAATATATTACATAGACTCATTACATGCAAAGTGAGATATTTCAAGCCTTTATTTGTTATAATGTTGATGATTATGGATTACAGCTTATGAAAACCTTTTCACAATATTCTAATTTTGAATTTGGGGTTAATCATCAAAATTATAACAAATAAAGGCTTGAAATATCTCACTTTGCATGTAATGAGTCTATATTAGTTTCACCTTTTAAGTTCACCTGTAGCTGATTAACATATTATTATGATATTAATATTAATATATTATGATGAAGAACAATCATTTTCACCTCGTTAGTGAAGGCAGAACTGATGATGTCACTTGAAAGTCAGATTTTGAAATGTATTGTTTAAAATGTGTGTATAAAAGCAATTTACCTACAGTATTATCACATCTCTAATAAAAGATGTATTAAATAAAGCTTGTCAATGCATTGAGTTGACAGATCACATTAGAGTTTATTGTTTATATTTTCATTATGATTTCATACAATACGCAACAAATCATATCTTTGTCACTCTCGGTCTGTTTAGTCAATTTTACACTAATAAAATAAAGCTGCCAGAATGAAAAGAAAAGTGTGTTTGTGTTTAGGAGGATGTGATGAACATATAGAAATTAAACACAAGGGTTGGAAAGGTTATGTAATATTGAATAATACTAAATTATTTATTATAAAGATATACTGCAGTTTCATTGTTTAGACTGAAGTAAACAGTAGTTTAGATCAATGCAACTATAAAACAAGTGATGAAACAACAGTATTTTGTTGTGAAAAAAATCATAATTATGACATACAAAGTCGTTCAGTAATTATGACTTAAAAATATAAGTCATAATCATAGTCATAATAATGAGAAAAGTCAAAATGATGAGATAATTTTTTTATTAAGTATTATAGAAATTATAATAAACATTTATAATTGTGACACTAAGTCATTCAGTGATTGTGACATGAAATAAAAAGTATTTATGTGGAAATAAACAATGAGAAAAAGTCAAAATTATGAGATAAAAAGTTAAAATTATGACCATCTCTGTCATAATTATGACACTTAAGTCATTCAGTAATTATGACAAAAATGTATTATGACATACTAAGTCATTCAGTGATTGTGACAAAAAGTTAAATATATGAAATACACATTTTAACTTGACTCATAATTTTCATAATCACAGTCATAAAATTATCACGAAATTATGATAGAAAAAAATGTGAAATTATGACTTTTTGTCATGCTAATTATTATGTTAAGGTCATAATTTTGACTTCATGTCATAATGATGACATTTTAATATCAGATTTGTGGCTATTTAAATAGTAATTTTGACTAAGCATGTCATAATGTTGACTTTTAGGCTAATTTCTAAATTTTGACTTAGTATGCCATTTCATTCTTTCGACTTTTATATCATTATTATGATGACCAAAATCATATTTTTCTGATTTGTGGCAGAAATGGCCTTCCACACATCCATGTATTTATCACGTTTAATTTTCGTAATTAATACGTTTATGTGAAAGTCAAGTGAAGTGGTGAAAATTACAGGGTTTTTTTTATTAAGAACAATCTTAGTACAGACATTTATGTATACAGCAAAATTAACATACAACATAGGTGGGTATTGTAAACTTATATGAAGATATTATAACATTTCCATATTTTCAATGTTTTAATTGCTTTTTGCTTCAAAGAAAATCGGAGTGAATCAATATAAAGCTCAATTTCTTTCCTAAATAAAATAAAATTAGTTTTTTTACAGGAAAATTTATGAACACACAGGCATTTATTTATGAACATACAATTTTGCCATTAAAAGAATGGAATTAATTAAATAATTCCGATTGTGCTTTAATTCTACTGTTCTCCCAAATATCAAATAAAACATGTTTCCAAAACAACATAAATTGGTCATCAATGTTTTTTGTGATATTATTGGACAATGGTGAAAATTACAGTACACTACTGTAGGGCGGGATTTGTGACGCGGCCAGTGAGTCGCGGCCGCAGTGCATGCTGGGATAGTGGAGAGCGCACACGGCTCCTCCCCACGTGTTTGTTTGACTGACTGTCTGACTGCAGTGATCAGAAACATGGCAGTAGAAACAGCGACACACATAAACAGCTAAACGAGCTTTGAGTTCACAGCACGAGCAGCCACTGAATCACAGGTCAGATCTCAACTTTACCGTCAGTGTTTTGTTGGTTTAGTGGATCAGCCGAGGCCTCGGTGTGTGTGTGATTGTGTGTGTGTGCTGGCAGTGATAATGTAGAAGCTATCAAAAGTTTCATACTCACAAATAGTATGTATATAAGCACACACAGACTGCAGTTGTTGTGGTATTCTCCGTGATCGGTGTGTCGTGATGTTGAAGAGCTGCTAACGCATGCTAGCATGTTGATCGTTTGCTGACTCCGGCACTTTCCCTTTACATGGATTGTTTTTTCACCTTTTCACTTTTAATTTAATGTAACGTTACCTTTCGTGTATGCTGCTAAAGTTATTGGCCGTCATTATCGTGTTGCTCGCCCTTGCGTCATTCACTAAACCGTTGCCTGCTAATTATTATCATGACTAACAGTGATTGATTGATTGACAGTTACAAATGAGTAGATTACATAAGCCTGGCTATATATATATATATATATATATATATATATATATATATATATATGGATGGACGATATATCAGTCACCATATCAGTGTCTGCCGATATAATGTAGTTATCGGCCGATAAGATAATTTGTCCGATATATTAAAGCTGATAAAATGTATTAATTCCTTCAGCTGAGACACTTCAGATGCGCATGTCCAACATTATAGTTTTGAATTGTTTGAAATATGATTAGAATCACTAAAAAAATAAAAATAAAGAAAATACAGTAAAGTGCAATGTGTGCAGCGCAAATCTGTCGTCCAGTCTATATAATTATAATGAGAACTTCATTAAAATTGTGTTTGTGACTTGGCTTTAATGGTGAGACTTTTGTTCTTGTAATCAGGCCCTCAAAAATTCCATAAACATCTACATTTATTGGCCACTATATATATATATCAGTAATCCTGTTTTAAATATAATCATCGGTATCGGCCAAAATATTCATAACGATGCATGAAATATATAAGTGTATCTTAAAATAAAAGGTTATATTTATAGTCTATATGACATAGCTATTACATATAATTATTTATCTATAAGTGTATTTATGTATAATAATGCACGTGACTGACTAGGATTATACATATATATTTATTACCACAATATATGGGTCAAAACACAATAGTGGTCTTGGGTTGTTGGAAACATAGACAATAGAGCCCGACCGATAAAGGATTTTGAAGGCCGATACAAATATTTGTTGGTTTTAAAATCCTATCAATATCAGCCGATATTATTATTATTATTTTTTATTTCAAAAACACGCAACAAAATATCAACAGATTTCCCTAACATTAGTTATTTGTAGTTATTTATGAGTTTTAACTAAAATAATATGATAATGCATTTTAAAAAGAAACTTGTTTCAATTGCCACAACAGAACAGAGGAACATTAAAGTATATTAAAGTTCTGATAAATATATTAATAATTAGTTCCGACATTGCCTTATATATTTAAGAAAATGCCTAATATCGGCCTGCCGATATATCGGTCCAGCTCTAATAGACAATTTAATTTGCAATAAACTGAGACCCAGTATTGTGTTTTGATCCATATGTTCACTAGCACATGTTTTGGTGTTTCTTGTTTCCAGGTTTGGAGTGTTCCAGCACCAGTGTCTTCATCATGGCCAGCGGAGACGATGACGATCCTATTATACAAGAGGTACATATGGACATGTTGAAGCGAACGTCTCCAGGATGATCAAACTGCAGCGTCACTGTTGTGCATCTATCATCATCTCTCTCTTTCTCTCTCTCTCTCTCTCTCAATTCAATTCAAAATGGCACATCATACAATATTGCTAAAGCTCGGAAAACATAGAATAATTAGAAAGACATAAAAATAGTAAAATATTATTGCATAAAAATGTTCAAATTAAATTAATTGTACAAATTAGAAAAAATAGAACAGTTTATGAACATTTAAAAAAATTCTGTGAAGAATTTAGAATTCAGTGTGTAAGTGTTTTCGAGTTTGGTGCCCGAGTGTGTACTTGCTATAATTTAAATATAAATAAGTCAAAATATTAAATATATAATTTAAAGAAATGTGTTTAATGTGATCTGTGTTCTCTCTCTCGTTAGATTGACGTGTACCTGGCCAGAAGTCTTGTGGAGAAGCTGTATTTGTTCCAGGTAAGAATGCAAGATGTAATGTTGGGCCAGTGATGCGTCTCGAATGTTTATCATTTGCACATGTTTTTAAGCACGCACCCAGAAAGCCGCTTCTCAGACTGAATTTAAGTCTCTTTCACGTCGTCTTGAGCTTAAACGAACATATTCACACAAAATGACATCAAATATGCCGGTCCTAGTAAACATAAGCTGTGTTTCCTTTATAGATTTGCAAATGATATTTTGTAAATGTAGATAAAAGACTATTGCAAAAAAATGGCGTTTCATTAACCGCTGTTATGTGACTAAAACGTCATTTTTCTCCCTCTCGTGATAAGTCTTTCCAAAAATCATGGCCGTGGATGTTGGTATGTTTATGTATATCACCATTATGTTCAATGAAAGGGGATATAGGTGTGTTTTCCAAGCATTAATGACATGTGTGCGGCACATATGAGGAGTTTCCCTCATTTCTGCTTCAAGGTCTTCATAAATTGTGGCATTTCTTTGTTTAATATTCCCATAATTCATTTGTCTTTTATGAGTTTAATATATAAATCTCTCTCATCTTCTGTCTATACTTCTTTAAACAATAATCATCTGTTAGGTATGTCGGGTGAAAAAACTGTTTTTATTGCAGTTTTGCAAAATATTCCTTTCTCGAAGTGCCTGGAAAACCGTCTCTTAGAAGAGTAAAAATGTTTCCATTGGGCATGTTTATAATACACAGTTTCTATTTACACAATTTGAAGGCTAATGGAAACGCTGTACACCGTATAGTCTGTTAAATGAAGTGAACAGCTGAGGAATAATGAAATGCACATGTAACATTATATTGGGTCCGTGCAGCTCTTAAAGTGACGGCAGCCTAATAAACCTGCTGTGCTTTTTTGTTTTAATGTTAATCAAACAACAAAAGACAAAGAAAAACACTCTGCTTTTGAGTGAATAACTTTAATAAGGGTTAATTTACAGTATGCAGTGCTATTTTACGTGTTCTCTTTCTGAAAATTACTGTTAGAATTACTTGAAAAGCAGCGTTTACTTTATTTGTATGTTTTTATTCTGTTGTATTTGTGCTTTTCCTTGTAATTTGATTACCTGTATTTGTTTTTATTTTATTACTGATAGTTGTCTTGAACAGTATTTGAAATTGATATGAGTTAGGCTAGTTGTTGGTTTCACAACTACATTTATTAAGGTTATGGGTCATTATTATTAAGGTTGATAAGACTAACCAAGACTGCATTATTACAGTAAAATTGTGAAATATTATTGTAATGTAAATCATCTGTTTTCTATGTGAATATGAAGAGTTCAGATGCAAAAGCCTCTAAATGCCATTTGAAATTTTCTTCTAAAATGATCATTTTTATCAAGCTTTTATATTTAAGTTCAGTAATTTCACTTTAATGACAATTAATAGGTAATCTTTATTTCCATTTAAGTGAAATTACTGAAGTTAAAAATACAAGCTTGATAAAAATGATCATTTTAGAAGAAAATTTCAAATGGCACTTAGAGGCTTTTGCATCTGAACTCTTCATATATAGAAAAATGTAATTTATTCCTGTGATCAAAGTATCATTACTCCAGTCTTCAGTGTCACATGACCCTTTAGAAATCACTCTAATATGATGATCTGATGATCAAGAAACATTTATGATTATTATCAGTGGTTAAAACTATTCATATTTTTGTGGAAACTGTGATAAATTTTATTTCTCAGGATTCTTTGATGAATAGAAAGTTCAAAAGAACAGCATTTATTTGAAATATAATCCTTTGTAACATTATAAATGTCTTTACTGACACTTATGATTAATTTAATTCCTCTTTTTGTTCAATAACTTAATTTGCAGAAAGTGTTTGTTCATCATAAAATGTGTGTTGGTCTATCACTAGTTACACAACTTATTTTTCATTGGTTCTTAAATCTGTTTTTAACTGTTTCTTCTTCTAGTACCCAGTGCGTCCTGCAACTATGAGCTACGATAACGCCACTCATTTGACAGCCAGGATTAAACCCAAGCAGCAGAAAGTAAGCTGGTCTCCACTCCTCGTTTCTCAAGTCAGTCCTGCTCAGGTCTCCTGTTAAAGCTCAGATCTCCTCCTCTTCTTCTCTCGCTGGTCCAGGTGGAGCTCGAGGTGGCGATGGACACCATGAGCCCGAACTACTGTCGCAGTAAAGGAGAACAGATCGCGCTTAATGTGGACGGCACCACCTCTGAGGACACCAACGTCTACTCAACGTGAGGAACACTCACTCACTCACTGACTCACTCATTCACTTACTCACTGACTCACTCACTGACTCACTCACTCACTCACTGACTCACTCACTCACTCACTGACTCACTCATTCACTTACTCACTGACTCACTCACTGACTCACTCACTGACTCACTCATTCACTTACTCACTGACTCACTCACTGACTCACTCACTGACTCACTCACTCACTCACTGACTCACTCATTCACTTACTCACTCACTGACTCACACACTCACTCACTAACTGACTGACTGACTGACTGACTCACTCACACACTCACTGACTCACTCACACACTCACTCACTGACTGACTGACTCACTCACACACTCACTCACTGACTGACTGACTGACTCACTCACTCACTGACTCACTCATTCACTCACTCACTGACTGACTGACTCACTCACTCACTCACTCACTCACTGACTCACTCACTCACTCACTCACTGACTCACTCACTCACTCACTGACTGACTCACTCACTCACTCACTGACTCATTCATTCACTTACTCACTGACTCACTCACACACTCACTGACTCACTCACTCACTCACTCACTGACTCACACACTCACTGACTCACTGACTCACTCACTCACTCACTCACTGACTCACTCATTCACTTACTCACTGACTCACTCACTGACTCACTCATTCACTTACTCACTCACTGACTCACACACTCACTGACTCACTCACTCACACACTCACTCACTCACTGACTGACTGACTGACTGACTGACTGACTCACTCACTGACTCACTCACTCACTCACTGACTCATTCACTTACTCACTGACTCACTCACACACTCACTGACTCACTCACTCACTCACTCACTGACTCACACACTCACTGACTCACTCACTCACTCACTCACTCACTCACTCACTGACTCACTCACTGACTCACTCACTGACTCACTCACTCACTCACTGACTCACTCATTCACTTACTCACTCACTGACTCACTCACTGACTCACTCACTCACACACTCACTCACTCACTGACTCACTCACACACTCACTCACTGACTGACTGACTCACTCACACACTCACTCACTCACTGACTCACTCACTGACTCACTCACTGACTCACTCACTCACTCACTGACTCACTCATTCACTTACTCACTCACTGACTCACTCACTGACTCACTCACTCACACACTCACTCACTCACTCACTCACACACTCACTCACTGACTCACTCACTCACTCACTCACTGACTGACTGACTGACTCACTCACTCACTCACTCACTCACTCACTCACTGACTCACTCACACACTCACTCATTCACTCACTCACTCACTGACTGACTCACTCACACACTCACTCACTCACTCACTCACTGACTCACTCACTCACTCACTGACTCATTCACTTACTCACTGACTCACTCACACACTCACTGACTCACTCACTCACTCACTCACTGACTCACACACTCACTGACTCACTCACTCACTCACTCACTCACTCACTGACTCACTCACTGACTCACTCACTGACTCACTCACTCATTCACTTACTCACTCACTGACTCACTCACTGACTCACTCACTCACACACTCACTCACTCACTGACTCACTCACGTGTCTGACTCACTCACACACTCACTGACTGACTCATTCACTCACTCACTCATTCACTCACTGACTCACTCACTCATTCACTCACACACTCACTCACTCACTGACTCACACACTCACTGACTCACTCACACACACACTCACTCACTCACTCACTGACTCACACACTCACTGACTGACTGACTCACACACTCACTGACTCACTCACTCACCCATTCACTCACTCACTGACTCACTCACACACACTCACTCACTGACTCACTCACTGACTCACTCACTGACTCACTCACACACACACTCACTCACTCACACACTCACTGACTCACTCACTCACCCACCCATTCACTCACTGACTCACTCATTCACTCACTCACACACACACTCACTCACTCACTCACTGACTCACTCATTCACTGACTCACTCACTCACTCACTCACTCACTCACTGACTCACTCACTCATTCACTCACTCACACATTTCAATCTTTGGTGTTATAAGTTTGAATGTTCTCCTTGTGTTTAAAGGAAAATGATGGACAAGCAAGCGTTCTCCTCGATCCAGGCGACCACGAACACGTCCCGCTACGCCGCAGCCGTGTTTCACAAAGGTAATGTATTATGTGTAGAGAACAAACTCTGGGCTCCCCCGGACACTGCTGTTATTGCAGTACTCAAGCTTTGCGCCGGTTTCGCAGGAAGTGAACCTTTTGAAAGCAATCTGTGCTTTATTCGTAAATGATAAATGCAATATTAAATTTTTTTTAAATGTGCAAATTTGTAAGAGAAAAACATTTGACATTTCTGCCACATGTTTTGGTAAATCATAATTATGACATACTCTAACTCTAAGCCAGTGATTATGACAAAGTTATGTCAAAATATATGAAAATAAAATTTAAACCTCACACTCAAGATTTTGACTCTTTATGTCATTATTTTGACTAGAAATTAAAAAGTTGAAATTATCAGTCATAATTGTAATTTTTTATTTGTCATAATTATTACTTTTAAATCATAATTTTGATTTAATGTCATAATTTCGACTTTAATGTCTTAATTATGACTTAGTATGTCATAATTTTGACATTTCGTCTCATAAACATGATTAGTATATCATTCCTTCTACTTTCGGAATAATTATGTCCAAAAGCATGATTTTTTTCCTTATATGTGGCAGAAATAAATGAATTGAATAAAATGAATTGGTTTTAAAAAATGCTATATTCAAATTCTTTTACAAACTTTGTAATAGGAAAAGGCTATTTTCATAATTCATAAAACACTAAAGACTTTATCTTTCCTCCTGAAATCACTGAAACATGTAAATGCATATGGACTTTATAATTGCACAGACAGCATCAGAATAAATGGATAAATATGATTGGCTGTAGCTCATGACATCACTGAGGTTGATTCCCTTGCGATTTGCACGCGACAACACCCTGACCTGTCGGCGAGCTCAACGATTTGCTAACCGCTAGTCGCGCTCTTGAACTGGCTTTAGCTGATCTCCCGTGCCAAAACACTGAGAAGCACTGATGTAAAGTGATGTGTGTGTTGGCAGGAGAGCTTCACCTCACGCCACTGCAGGGGATCCTCCAGATGAGACCCAGCTTCACATACCTGGATAAAGCTGATACTAAACATAGAGAAAGAGAGGCGGCCAATGAAGGTAGGGACGCTGGGTAAAAAATGGTTCACAATATAACCTTATTGTAAAGTTTTTTTGATTTCACATTAGAAGATTTTTATTTTAATACTATTAATAATAGTGTCTTTATAATAAAGATGTGCTAAGTTGATATAAAAACAATAGGGCTGTGCAAAAATTAATTGCGATTAATCGCATCCAAAATAAAAGTCTGTGTTTACATAATATATTTGTGTGTGCTGTATATATAAATACACACACATGCATGTATATATTTAGGAAAATGTGTTATTCATATATAAAATATTTATATAATATAGATTATGTATTTAACAAATAATTCTTAAATATATAATTTTTAAATATATACATGCATGCATAGGTATTTATATATACAAAATACTTATATACAGCACACACAAATATATTATGTAAACACAGACTTTTATTTTGGATGCGATTAATCGCAATTAATTTTTGCACAGCCCTAAAAAACAACATGAATATGATTTTTTTTTTTAATGGTTTTGAGAAAATATTGTGTCTTTTTCAAGAAAATATTTAATTCACATTTATGCATTTGTCAGACTTTCCAAAGCGACTTGCATTACATTTAAAGGTTCACGTTTTGACTCGGAAATTAAATAGTGAATGCATAAATTAAAGCATATTTAATGACTAAAAATGTGCTGTATATAACATATTTTCCATTCAAATTAAATGTATGTATGTGAGCGTACACATCATCGTTATTATTCAAAAAGGTTTTTAATTGTATTTTTTACTCTTTTGGTCTCTATAGCCATGTTTCCATCCACTTGTCAATCGAATTATCTGAAATTCGGTTAAAAAACTCTGAACTTGTCTTCTGACGTGTTGCAACCATAAAAGGGCATAAAACTTAATCGCAATTCATTATTAATTCGGCAAATAACGTTTCCATCAGCTTTTACCGCATATCGATCAAGAGAAAATCCGATGAGACCGAACGTATTTCATTTGAGTCGATTTTCATGAAATTTCATCGAATTTTACTGTTTCCATAAGGCTTTTTTCATTCGATATCACTTAATTCGGATAAAAACGTGTCGATGGAAACATGGCTTATGTTAGATACATTAGTTAATTGTTATTAACTAACGAATGTGTGTGTTTACAGCTGGAGACTCTTCTCAGGATGAAGCAGAAGAGGACGTTAAACAAATCACTGTAAGACTTCATGCCATTTGTAAAGAAAGACTACACAAGTGTTTCCCAACCCTGTTCCTGGCGGCACACCAACACTGCGCGTCTCCCTAATCATCAAACACATCAACTCATCAGCTCATAATCAGATGGGTTAATGAGCCGATGAGTTGAATCAGTTGTGTTTGATTAGGGAGACAAAGAATACGTGCAGTGTTGGTGTGCCGCCAGGAACAGGGTTGGGAAACACTGGACTACACACATATATAATCAGACTAAACATGCGCTCAGTCCGTGTGTGGTGCTCTTTGGTCTCATGGTTCACCTGGCGTTTGAACAGGTGAGGTTTTCCCGCCCTGAGTCGGAACAGGCCCGTCAGCGCCGCATCCAGTCCTACGAGTTCCTGCAGAAGAAACAGGCTGAGGAACCCTGGGTTCACCTGCACTACCACGGGCTCAAGGTGAGTCTGATCACATGACCCGCGCTTGACTGACGTTGAATGTAACTCGACACCCTTCCCTCATTTAGTATGCACGGTTCTATGAATATGCAAATGAGCCCCGCCTCCACTCACTCAGAGATCCACTGGTTGACGATCACACGTTGATCTGATTGGTTACAAGGTGGTTTGTGACGTCAGAAACACCAGCGTGTTTTTGAGACTGTCTTTGGTTCACTGCAGTTTTAAGGAGGAAATACTCAGCAATGCTGTCCACTTATCAACTTACACACGGTGTGTGTTAAAGCGGATTAAAAACACCGGGGACTTTAATTTCCTGGATAAGAAGCGTTCTAAAAATCTCAGTAATCCGGCATTTATTAATGTGTCCACTAACAATAACATGCATGTTCATTACGGTGATTTATTAGCATTACCGAATACCTGCATGTTCTTTATTTATGTATATTATAGGGCTGGGTATTGAGACAAATTTCACAATTCGATTCGATTTCAATTCAATATCGATTATTTTGGATATCAGTTACAATAAACGGCAAATTTTCTCAAGGGAATCAAATCTCTGAACTAATGCTGTAAACTATGGGAGTCTAGTTGTAGCCTATAGGCTTCATTAGCCTAATATGAAGGTAATAATGACTGAATCACTTAAATTACACTTTTATTTATTTTTATAATATGAAGATTATATGAAATATAAACATTTAAATGGTGGCTGTCATAAAAACTTGCCAGATTTATTCAAATATGCATTAAATATTGAAGAACATTAAGATTATAATGCATATGTAATATGGTGTATATATTTAGCAAAATGCTCCTCTCTAGAGTTATTTTTTTCTAGCTGACTAACGAGTTTATGTGGGTTTTCTGAGGTAAATATGACGATACATTGATTACAAGCTGTTTAACTGACGTCTTTCCACGGTTGAAACGCTGATTGAGTGAATCAATGTGACATGATAGGGATTTAGATAAGTTGTACTCGATCTTTAACACACTTTCAGATGCTCATTCATGTTTATTTGGCGCTGTGACTGGTATTATTAAGCCGGAAGAGAGATCAGCGCTGCTGCTTCACCAGAGCGATCTCACGCCACAGCGACAAAACGCTATTTATGTTTTTGAATTTCTAAAGAAAATGGACGTGATTTAAAAATTGAGACTTTGTTTCATATCAATAGTAACAAAGGACAAAGATTATTGCGATTTTTTTTGGATGCGCGCAGCCGCGGTACAATGTCCCATTCATTCAAATAAAACAGGATGACTAATCGATTCTTGAGATTTAACAATCGATATCGGTTCGGAAAAATGAGAATCGTTTAATATCGAGAAATCGATATTTATTACCCAGCCCTAGTATATTATATATGAAGAGTTCAGATGCAAAAGCCTCTAAAAGCCATTTGAAATTTTCTTTTTTAATGATGATTTTTATCAAGCTTGTATATTTAAGTTCAGTAATTTCACTTAAATGGCAAAGATAATTACCTATTAATTGTTATTTAAGTGAAATTACTGAACTTAAATATACAAGTTTGATAAAAATCATCATTAAAGAAGAAAATTTCAAATGGCATTTAGAGGCTTTTGCATCTGAACTCTTCATATATATATATTGTATAATGGCTGCATTTTCATTTATTCTGCTTGCATCTGTAGGACGGACGTTCTGAGCATGAGCGCCAGTATCTTTACTGCCAGGCCATGGACACCACAGAAAACACGGAGCTGGTGAAAACACCGAAGTTAGTGCATAGACTGATAAACACTTGATTTTACCCGTGATGTTTCACTCTCGGTGCTCATCTCGTGTGTGTGTGTGTGTGTTCTCTCCGCAGGGAATACCTGTCCATGCTCATGCCTCCTCTGGCTGAAGAGAAAGTGTAAGTAGAGGAACTTTCTTTAGGACGCAGTGAAATCTTGTGGTGTACCAGTTCATACCGAACACCGGTGTTTATTTTTGTTATGATATGAATTTTAATATACCGCGATACCGTTGTGTAATCACTGTTTTAGAGGGTCTTTTCAATCTTCACTGGTGATGCACAGCTGTGTGAAGATGGACAGGTTAAACTATAATTAAAGGAGTAGTTCACTTTTAAAAAAAACTTTTGCTGATAATTTACTCGCCCCCGTGTCATCCAAGATGTCCATGTCTTTCTTTCTTCAGTCGAAAAGAAATTAAGGTTTTTAATGGAAACATTCCAGGATTTTCTCCATATAATGGACTTCAATGGGGTCCAAACGGATCAAGGTCCAAAACACAGTTTCAGTGCAAACTACAAACTGTTCAAAGGGCTTTAAACGACTCCAGACGATGAATAAGGGTCTTATCAAGCGAAACGATCGCTCATTTAATAAATAAATAACAAAGTTTAAGTTTTATAAGCTCAAATGCTCGCCTTGCTCTGTGTGTGTGTGACTCTCCTGTTCATCAAAATGAACGAATCTTTTTCCGAGTCAATTCGTTCGTTTCGTTCGTTGAATGAACCAAATGACACGAAAAAAGATTTGTTCATTTTGATGAACAGGAGAGTCACGAACGCGCATCACAGAACAGAGCAAGACGAGCATTTGAGCTTATAAAACTTAAACTTTGTTATTTATTTATTAAATGAGCGATCGTTTCGCTTGATAAGACCCTTATTCATCGTCTGGAATCGTTTAAAGCCCTTTGAACAGTTTGTAGTTTGCACTGAAACTGTCTTTTGGACCTTGAACCGTTTGGACCCCATTGAAGTCCATTATATGGAGAAAATCCTGGATCGTTTTCATCAAAAACCTTAATTTCTTTTCGACTGAAGAAAGAAAGACACATGGACGTCTTGGATGACATGGGGGCGAGTAAATTATCAGCTAAAGTTTTCTATAATAGCTGTCAAATTATATATCAGTGTTTCCCATACTTTGGTTCCCGACACACATAGATTTTCCAAAAGACTCGGTGACATCGGTGAATAAACATGAGCACTGCACGTTTCAAAGTCAAAAGGAGGCGCGGGTGTGTTTATATGAATGTATTTGAAGGGAACTGAGAGTCTTTCGATGTTATTTTCATTGAATCTTTCCTGATAATGCAGTGTCCTGCTGGACCTCTTTGTAAACAGCATCAGTTTTGTGTGGCTCGTGTGTAATACTCGTGTGGTATTTTTCTACAATATTCACTCGTGACAGTAAAACAGGGCATTCTGTGTCAATCTACTGCAGTCTTTCCTCTCCCAATCAGCAGAAAATGTGTTCATATTGAAACCGGTATCATTTTGAAAATTACTGTGATATAATGTTTGGTCACACCGACCAAGATCTTGGTATTCGTCTAGTTATCTGTGTTTGTTATATTTTCATGTTTTATTGTTTGTAGCACTATGGTCAACATTGATTGTAGTATTATTAATATGTGCTTTATAAATAACAATGTTCATTATGGCTAAGTATGATTTGATTTTTAGTAGGGCCGTGCAAAAGTTAATTGCGATTAATCGCATCCAAAATAAAAGTCTGTGTTTACATAATATATTTGTGTGTGCTGTATATATAAATACCTATGCATGCATGTATATATTTAAGAATTATTTGCGGTTAAATTCTGTATATATTTATAAATACATAATCTATATTATATAAATATTTTATATATGAATAACATATTTTCTTAAATATATACATGCATGTGTGTGTATTTATATATACAAAATAATTATATACAGCACACACAAATATATCATGTAAACAGAGACTTTTATTTTGGATGCGATTAATCGTAATTAACTTTTGCACAGCCTTAATTTTTAGACTTTTCTGATGTTGTTGTGTCTCTGGTTCTGTAGCGTGAAGCCGACGGGTCCCAGTAACGTGCTCTCCATGGCCCAGCTCCGCACGCTGCCTCTGGGGGATCAAGTCAAGACGCTGATGAAGAACGGTCAGCTTGAACGCTATTGTCTATGTCCGATTTATCCCAATTCACATGAAACATGAAATCGCACTTAAATAGTTTTGGATTATCGCGGTTATGAAATGGCGAAGGCTGTGGTTATCAGTTCTGTGCAGCGTGTCAGTGAAGCACGGCTCAGTAAACGCGGCTCACTCAGTTTGGGTCGCTTATAACATGCGTTTGAAAAAGCAACACGAGTCAAACAGCTTTCCAGACAGGAGACGCATTTATGAACCTCTTGTACACCGAAAGATGACCTTTAATAACACGCTTTACTCCAAACTCACTTCATCGGGACAGCTGAGCTCAGACTCAGAATAAGGCAGTCGTGTGTTTATTAGTCGCGTTTAATCAATCAATGCGTTTCAATCTTCTGTTTATTCAGATACAGAGAGTGTGATGCCGATAGGGTTTCCTGGAGTCATGTGTGTTATTGTGTGTGTGTGAGTCGCCCTCTGGTGTTCAGATGGAGTATTTACTACCGATGAGCCGTTCTTCACTGACAAACTGCGCATAAAATAATCGCAGCCGTTGCCAAATCACGTGCGGTTTCATTTGGATGAATCTCGCAGCGCTAGTGCACACAGTACATCCAGATAAAGAGACTTTCCAATCTTTCATGTTAGCGTTTGATCACGAGTGTCGAGGGATTGCGGTCACGGGTGTCGGTTTGAGAGGTGTATTTAACAATCTGAGAGTAGACATTTAGCATATTCTTTATTTGGTAAATTTGGTCAACATTGTAGCATTATTATGTGCTTTATTATTAATTGTGATTGTCATATCTAGTGAGATGCGCTACAGTGTTTAAGCGGGAAAAATATGAAGAGTTTGGTTCCAAAACGCTATAAATCCATTTTGATGAATTTGAGTAAAACTGTGTTTTCTTTAGCAAGAAAATGGGAAGATGAAAACCACTGTTTTCGGTTTCAAATTTTCACATAGCATTTGTAGGTTATAATAACAATAAAAAATGAAAGCCAGGTTTTGATTTCCAAAGATTTATTATAAAAACAGATCGTTTTTTTCCCCCCAAAATGCAATAAATGCAATAATTAATTTTTTTCAAAATGCAATTAATCAAAATAAGATTTTATACACATTGAATTTCTTGTGCATAGTATAAATCCATTGCTTTAATATAACAATATTCGGTAATACTTTAAGGGTTCATGGATAAATGGATAAATATTAATATCATCAGGAACTAACAACGTTTTTTTTAACAGTTCAACGTTTTTCATTCATGACTTCATGGATGAACAAAACCTTAATTAAAACATTAACTAAGACGAGCACATCATCATGAATTATGATTTATTAAGCATGATCTAACGATATCGCTGTTGTCAACCTTGGGACGTCGCCGCTGAACTTTTTTGACGGCGATCAGCTGTAAACTGGCTCGGTCCTGCTCGGTTTTCGTTGACTTTGAATAAAACAACTGAAAGTTTTCCAAAAGATCCTCTGGGGGTCAGTGTGTCAGAAGTTTGATGCTGTCGTGTGAGAACAAGCAACAGCCGGCATTTCCTCCTCCCGAGTCCATCTTCTTCCTCACGATTCGATTTCGATGTCACGTTTACCCATGCAGGATGCCTTACCCTCCGCAGGTTCACCAATGCTGTCAAAATTATTCATTTTTTTGTTTGTTTGTTGATCGAAAGGACAAAATAGAGAAAACCTAGGAAGCCGGGTTAGTTAAAGCGCTGCCGTTACTGTTTACATCGCGTGGAATGGTGCGTTGTGATTGGTTTAGCGGATATGTGGCATTTTGCAGAAAAGGGAGACTGGCGTTTGTCACGGTTTGGAAAGAAAGGGAGAAAACATTACATAATAACAGCACGGCGGATATCCCATTTTACGTAAAAATTAAACATTGTTTTGTATCTGGTCGGTATTGAAAAGCCAGGTTTTAGCAGTAACTCATTTTTTTTTTTAAATGGCGTTTATCGCGTTTTGGAACCAAACTCTTCATATATATATATAACAGAAAACTAAATAACGCAGTGTTCCCGATGTTTTTCTGTGTCTGGCAGTGAAGGTAATGCCGTTTGCTAATCTGATGGGTTTGCTGGCGTCGGGGACGGACTCGACCGCAGTGTTGCGATGCATTCAACAGGTGGCGCTGCTGGTCCAGGGAAACTGGGTCGTAAAGAGGTCAGGCTTCTCACATTACAGTGGAATTTAGTTTTAATTTTTTAAGCGAGTATATTTACCCATATACTTTTTAAATCTTTTTTTCATTTATATTTAATGATATACATGTTATGTTTTTTGGTCTCACTACATAATTTATCATCGGAATACATTGTTGCAATAGTATTTTTGTCTTATTTATGCTGCTCTAACGTCTAAATGTCCGTTGGGGATAAATTATCTCGTCTGAAATCCTTAAATCCTGTGATTTGTCTTTGCCAGTGACGTGCTGTATCCCAAAAACACCTGTAGTTCACACAGCGGCGTTCCTGCTGAAGTGCTCTGTCGCGGCCGAGACTTTGTGGTGAGCTTTAATATGTACATTAGCTTAACCCCTTAAGTGTCACGGCCCACCGGGGGGCCCAAATCCATTACATTTTTAAAACAGTATTATCCTATACTAAACCTAAACTAATCTTGACAAACTATATATCATTTGAAAGCTTATTTTCATATTTGGTGATTGATTTTCAAAATATATTACAGGGGAGCCTTAATTTATCAATTTGCAACAAGAATATTTTCATACTCTTTCATACTTTCATACTCACCTTTATTTTGAAATTGTGATGAACATGAAAAATCATGAAAGAAGGGTAGAAACCTGTTTGTTTTCATGCCAAGAGTTCAAAAGAAAGCCTCCATTCAATTATTTTATAATTATAATAATTATTATTTCATATGGAAATGGAGGCGCCCTTATATGGGCAGTAATGGAGTCTGGTTGTGCCCTAGTGAAAAAGTTTGGTACTGCGCCCAAACAAAATCTCACTGAAAGCTCATTTTTTTGAGATATCAACCTAAAATTTGAAACACAACTTATTCAGATTTTTGGCTTTGATTTTTTTAGCAGTTTTAGAGTTGCCCGGTTTTGAAAATATATATTTTATATAAAATATGAATAATTAAATTTTTTATATTGTACATTTTCATAAACTCAAACTTCTATAACTTTTCTTCTGTTTCACATTCTTAATTTATTTCACTTCTACAAAAATCTGCCAAATGTCTTCTTTAAAACGAGACCATTTTTACGTCTATATTCCAGAGCATTCTTAAATTACAACCATTTAAGTTCGAAATGTGCATTTTCATCTATATTCAAAAAAAGGGGTGGGGGGGGGGGTGACACTTAAGGGGTTAAAGTCCCCCTGTAGTTTACATCTCAAACTCGTCTTTGATCACCAAAATGACATCTTCATGCCTTAAAATATCTTGAATGTAACTCGACACCCTTGCCTCATTTAGTATTCGTGGTTCTATGAATATGCAAATGAGCCCCGCCTCCACTCACTCACTCAGAGATCCACTGGTTGACGATCACACGTTGATCTGATTGGTTACAAGGTGGTTTGTGACGTCAGAAACACCAGCGATTTCAAAGCGTGTTTTTGAGACTGTCAGAAGCAGATTATTTACATTATAATAAACATTTAAAAGCTGGATTTTCACTTTAACCCTCTGGGCTTCTTCGGTCAAAAATGACCGAAAACTGTTACGTTTTGAAATGTTTAATTTTTTTGCTTGATCGGATCGGGCTGAAACTTGGTGACTTTTGTTGTATTACCTATATGAAGCTGTACAGGACATTGCACACATGTAACTATTTTTTAAAGCCACTAGGTGGCGCTCTTCTACTTGAATTATTATTTTTTTATTAGCTGACACTCTATTTTGATGTGAAATGTTGTATTTATTGAAAAAAAAAATATATAAAATAAAAATATGTATATTAATTCTAATGGAAAAAATAGCTCATAAAAATTATATAATTAATGCAAAGTATCATTAAAAATTCTAAATAATAATCAGAAAATATTATAGAACAAACATATATTTGAATGGTTATCCTGGGAAGAAGTAAAGTTAAATTTTAAGGCTTCGTCCGTTTTTGACCGGGAGGAAGCTAAGTGTAACCCATTTACAAAGAAGAAGCCCAGAGGGTGCTGGTTTGGATGGTATCATGACATCATGCTATATAATAAGTGCTGCTGTCAAAGCGTTTGTTGATTTCCTCATTTCATCTCTGCGTTCTCAGATGTGGAGATTCACTCTAGAGCGAACCCTGATGAGGAAAGAGGTCGCGGCCATCATAAAGGTCAGTACTTGAGGAGAACAGAAGATGGGGAAAGCATGAAAGCATGAACACTTGCTGAGCTATATCTAGATGTATGCACTTTAATTATGAATTTTGTGTGTGTGTGTGTGTGCATTAATCAGTCATGTATGTTATTCAGCATGTGGTATTGATGTTGATGTCGGTCATGTGATTCCAGCTTCCTCCCGAGGACGTGAAGGACTTCCTGGAGCAGATGTCGGCCCCTCGAGTAAACCGAGGCTGGGAGTTTCTGTTGCCCACGGATCAGGACTTCATCCGAAAGCATCCAGATGTGGCTCAGCGGCAGCACATGCTCTGGCTCGGCATCCAGTCCAAGTATGAGTCATCTCTTACACACGAGATATTTAATACAGATACGAGCATTTGTGTCATGTGATCCGCCCATGTTGTCCTAGCGCTGTGATGCATTAAAATTCTGTTGGGTTTGGCAGTAAAAATCATTGTGTTTCATGGAAGAAAGTAAATATTGCGCAATATTCTGTTCTGGAAGTTAAATCCCATTCATTTTCTCCGTTACGTAACTTCTTGAAAGCTATGAGGTTGTTAATTATTTTTTTTATTTATATCTTTATTTGACATGAACATACAATTACATTGGACGAGCCATATGCATTTGTTTTTAGTGATTATAGCATACATGCTAATTTTCAACACCTGTCCACGGGAGGCTTTTGAAAATAAAATACAGTTTATTTAAAATACTATTAATTATTTTAATTAATTGATATTATTTGCTTTAGTTGTCGCTGTCAGCCTGCATTAATCATATTTAACAGCTGAATTCCTGGTGGATAAACTACATTACCCATGATTCTGCAGAGAAATCTCCACCTATCAGAGAACCGCACACTAGCATTGCAAATGACAGATTTTTTTTTGGTTTTTTTGAACGTCATATGCAGTGATTTATGGGACTATAGTTCTTTTTTTTTTGTCAGATTTTCAATCAATTCAAATACTTATTTATTTATTTATTTTTTGCTTCAAATCAAAGTTTGTAATGTGTTTTTACTCATAGCAGGTTGGCTTTTTAAAAATCCCTATAGGAAAATGAACGGATAAAATACAAGACTATTCAAGGCCTTTAGCTTAATGAATAACACAGAATATTCAAGATATTAAAGGAGTAGTTCACTTTTCAAAAAACATTTGCTGATAATTTACTCGCCCCCATGTCATCCAAGATGTCCATGTCTTTCTTTCTTCAGTCGAAAAGAAATTAAGGTTTTTGATGAAAACGATCCAGGATTTTCTCCATATAATGGACTTCAATGGGGTCCAAACGGTTCAAGGTCCAAATGAGAGTTTCAGTGCAAACTACAAACTGTTCAAAGGGCTTTAAATGATTCCAGACGATAAATAAGGGTCTTATCAAGCGAAACGATCACTCATTTAATAAATAAATAACAAAGTTTAAGTTTTATAAGCTCAAATGCTCGCCTTGCTCTGTTCTGTTCGTGACTCTCCTGTTCATCAAAATGAACAAATCTTTTCCTGAGTCAACTCGTTCATTTTGTTCATCGAATGAACCAAATGACATGAAAAAAGATTTGTTTGTAGTTTGCACTGAAACTCTCATTTGGAGATTGAACCGTTTGGACCCCATTGAAGTCCATTATATGGAGAAAATCCTGGATCGTTTTCATCAAAAACCTTCATTTCTTTTCGACTGATGAAAGAAAGACATGGACATCTTGGATGACATGGGGGCGAGTGAATTATCAGCAAAAGTTTTTTTTAAAGTGAACTACTTCTTTAAACACAGATGAGAATCTCAGTCTCCTGGTTTCTAAATGAACACTCTATTGCAGGTTGGAAAAGGTGTTTAACATCTCCAAAGATGACTTTGTGCCTAAAAAGGACGCTCAGATGGGTATGTTCTGACCTTTACTTGTGTTCTCTATAATAATAAAAGTGTGTGTGTAGATCTATATAAACACTAGTGTTCAGAAGTTTGGGATTGGTCATTTTTTTTTGTTTGTGAGAAATCTTCTGCTCACCGAGGCTGCATTTATTGGATCAAAAATACAGTAAAAATGTGAAATATTATTATAATGTAAATCATCAGTTTTCTATGTGAATATACAGTAAAGTGTAATTTATTCCTGTGATCAAAGCATCATTAGTCACATGACCCTTCACAAATCACTCTAATATGAGGATCTGATGCTCAACAAACATTTATGATTTTTATCAATGTTGAAAACACTTCATATGTGTGTAGTAACCGTGATGCATTCGATTTTTCAGGATTGTTTAATGAATAGAAAGTTCAAAAGAACAGCATTTATATGAAATAGAAACTTTTGCAACTTTATAATGAACATAATCCGTCCCTGATGAATAAAAGCATTCAAATAATTCATCAGCACACACTAGTCTGTAGTTCATCACATGTGTGTGTCACGACAGATCCGGTTCACGTCAGCGGAGACCAGCGCGTGAAAACGGCGCGCGAGAACGCGAGAGAAACCCACGGCGCCCTGCAGAGAGAGCTGGACGCCCGCAGACTGAAGGGGTCGCGACCCCCGGGGGACGTGCGGGTCAAGCAGGAGCCGGTGAGTGACTCTGAGGAGCCCATGGACACGTCCGGCCCGCTCACGAACGGCTCGCTCAACGGTCACCCCGCCTCCGGCTCCCCGGACCCTCACAACGGCCACGCGTCGGCGCACGCGTTCACCCTGGAGCTGCAGGAGTTCGTGCAGAACACCTTCAGGAAACACCACGTCCTGTGCCTGAGCGAGGTCAAGCGTCTGTTTAACCTGCATCTGGCCAGTTTACCCAGCGGCCACTCGGTGTACGGTCACGTGACCGACCGCATGCTGACCGAAGCCATCCTCCAGAGCCAGTGCAAGCAGATCCTGGTGCCTGTGAGTACATGTGCATCGCTTCTGCCGAACTGATCAACATGCATCTCTTAATCTTCTGCACAATATTGATAACCCGAACACACACACGGTTCCTGCCGATCTCGTGTTAATCTCGAGTGCCGTCCCCTTCTTGCCTCCGAAAAGGCTTTAGTTTGATCAGATTTATAAAAGACGGCTCGGTTTAAATAAACCATATTGCTTGATTCGAAAATGAATCAAGTGCATCGATATTAAACTTCTGCCGAATTAAAAGTCACTAGTATGATTTTACACTTTATTTATTTAGCACAGATGAAGCTAAGCTACATCACTGTGACTTAATGGTGATTCATTTGGCTGTTACTTTCTTAAAGACTTGACGTAAATATTTTTAAATGTTTTTTTATTTTATTTTTATTTTATTTATTTTTTATTAAAATTTTGGTGAATATAAAGGTTCCTCAGAATTGGTAGAGAATCATTTTAAGCTTCGTCAGAGCAAATATATATATGTGTGTATATTATATTTTATATATATATATATATATATATATATATATATATATATATATATATATACATAAAATATACACACAAAAACTAACACACACATATATGATATATATATATATATATATGAAGAGTTCAGATGCAAAAGCCTCTAAGTGCCATTTGAAATTTTCTTCTAGAATGATAATTTTTATGAAGCTTGTATATTTAAGTTCAGTGATTTCACTTAAATGGCAATGATAATTACCTATTAATTGTTATTTAAGTGAAATCACTGAACTTACATATACAAGTTTGATAAAAATCATCATTAAAGAAGAAAATTTCAAATGGCATTTAGAGGCTTTTGCATCTGAACTCTTCATATATATATATATATATATATATATATATATATATATATATATTATATATATATATTATTTATATAGCAAATATATATATGTGTGTATATTATATTTTATACATACATACATATATATATATATATATATATATACATAAAATATACACACAAAAACTAACACACACACACACATATATATATATATATATATATATTATTTATATATTTATATATATATATATATATATATATATATATAATATATATTATTTATATAAATTACATTTTTGTAATTTCCCATATTTAATACAATATAATTGAACCCTCTCCAGCATGATGCCCACTACAAAAAAAGGCAATTTTCCATAATTCTAAATGTATGTCCTGTTTATATGTTATTGAGATTTTTATGTTTGTCAGGATTTCCTGCAATGTTTGTTTCCCAGAACACTGGAGTTTGGTTATAAAAATATGACCTAAATAGACGTTATGATTTGGTTCCCCAAAAAAATAACCAAAGGTAATCAAAGTCAGAATACACATTTTTGATTAAATAAAACCAGCGGGCATGTTAATATATTGTTTTGAAGTACAAATCATTTAGCATCAGAGAGTTCATCTTTCAGTTGGTTTGGTTTTTGTTTTGTTTGTTTGTGGCTTTAATTGCGGTTTAAGTCCATTATTGTCCGTGTCTGTTCCTCCTTAAGATAATGTTTGATTTAAGATGTGCTTCAGTCCTTTGTTCCTGAAGCTTATTGGATTAAGGGTGTGTGTGTGTGTGTGTGTGTGTGTAGTTTCCTCCTCAGAGCGGATCCACAGCGGATGAACAGAAGGTGTTCGGCCTGTGGGAGAGCGGAGAAACCTTCGACAAGGTGTGAACTGCATTCTTTATCTTCACACTGTCTGTCGTGTGTGTGTGTGTGTGTGTGTGTGTCCGACTGGAATCTTCATCTTCTGAACCGTCTGATATCGTCTCTGTCGTTGTCTGTTATAGCGTAATATTTGTCCAGCGTTTACGAAATTCGAATATAATTCGAATTTAAAAAAAAATCAATACTATTCGAATGCTGAAGTTACTGTTCGAATATTGCTTTTTATGTATATTTTTAAAAATATATTTTATATGCAATCTTGCCTTTTCGCCGCTTTGGCTTACACGCATGTGAAAATGAAATGCCTTTGTTTCGTCTGATGAACAATAACGTTTTTGAATCGTAACTCAAGTGTGCACGTTATCCACGGTGTGTCATTGTAACACTGGTCAAAAATGGTAGCTTAAATGTTTAACGACGTAAAAAGCGCCTGTGAAGCGAAAAACACCAATATCTCAACGGATTCGGTGTGCATCGAGCTTGTTGGAACCGTCTAGTTGAACTGAAAAGAACGATATAAGTTTCCGAATTTCAGAAAGCCGAAAACCATCGGAAGCGCTTCGACCATATTCAAAACCAATAAAATGTGTATTAGAAGTCCCTCTAGTGGACCGATCGTGCAACAACAACCACAAGCTGTAGTGGCATTGGCGACCCATAAGCATGTGTAATGTCGTAAATATTAATAATAGGATAAATTTTAGCATTTAATATTCGAATATTAAATAAAATAAGGATTGGAGTTTGAATAGTATTATAGAGGAAGATTGACAGCCCTTGTGTGCGCAAAGGATTGCAGTGGTGTGTGTGTGTTTACTAGAGCCAGACCGATATATCGGCAGACCGATATTATCGGCTGATATTAGGTATTTATAATAGCCGATAAATGAATATTTCAAAAATAAAATAAAAACGGACGAAACATGCTTGAACCATGTCATGAGTGTTGGAGTTGTATAGTTTGTCCACCAGAGGGCGCTCTACACCGTTCCTGTTGGCAACACTCGTTGAGTTGGTCACGAGACATACATTGAATAACAATTAAAAGAACATCCCCATCAGTTCTCTAAACTCAAATAAGCATGACAAAATTTCTGACTATCATGTCCAGTTTAAATAAATAAATAAATTAATAAATAAAATATCGGCCGATATATCGGAATATCGGATTTTAAAACCCAAAAATATTTGTATCGGTATCGGCCTTCAAAATCCTTTATCGGTCGGGCTCTAGTGTTTACAGATGTGTGTGTGTGTGTGTGTGAACGGCTGTCTTTGCTCCGCAGCTCCGGCAGGTTCTGTTCGAGATCTTCATGAAGAACTATCGCGTCAGAAGAAACGTGATCCAGACTCGCCTCACGCAGGAGCTCGGGGACGCCGTCACCAAAGCCGATGTGGATCGACTGCTCAAGGTGCCGACGCAGCGCTCACACACACACACACACACACACTTAGCTGATTCTGTTGTTACAGGGTTCGTACAAGGAGCTTAAAGTGGTTGAATCTGACTTTTTGAAATGAAGCCTGGAAAACAGACATATTGATGAAGTAGTACTTGAAAAGTGCTTGAATTATTGAAATTTATTATAAAACAATCTTTTCACATTAAATTAAAGCTGCAGTCCGTCTGATATAGATATAGAGGCTTTTGGCATGGCTATGAGTGTGATATTGCTCATATACATCTCCAAGTGTATGATACAGCGTTTATTCTTCAGTCAATCATATATTCATGAGAGAAAAAATCAGTTTTGAAGAGGAAAGCGATGTCTTGGTCATAGGATAGTTAAAGTTACCGCATTCACTGCATGTGTTCTGTTTGAACCATCTTGTTTTGTTAGTATATTTGTATACATCTATTTGCCTTTTTTTAGGATTTAAAAGATAATAAAGAAAGACATTGTTGGTTAAATGAGATCTCTGATTGTAGTTCTTGGAATAAAACTTAAAAAAGTAGTGCTTAAAGGAGTAGTTCACTTTTGAATAAACTTTTGCTGATAATTTACTCGCCCCCGTGTCATCCAAGATGTCCATGTCTTTCTTTCTTCAGTCGAAAAGAAATTAAGGTTTTTGAAGAAAACATTCCAGGATTTTCTCCATATAATGGACTTCAATGGGGTCCAAATGGTTCAAGGTCCAAAAGACAGTTTCAGTGCAAACTACAAACTGTTCAAAGGGCTTTAAACGATTCCAGACGATGAATAAGGGTCTTATCTAGGACCCTTCGAGTCATGACTTGAAAAAGGATTCGTTCGTTTTGATGAACGAGTTCGAACAGGGGAGTCACAAACGCTCATCACAGAACAGAGCAAGGCGAGCATTTAAGCTTATAAAACGTAAACTTTTTAATTTATTTATTAAATGAGCGATCGTTTCGCTTGATAAGACGCTTATTCATCGTCTGGAATCGTTTAAAGCCCTTTGAAGCTGCACTGAAACTGTCTTTTGGACCTTGAACCGTTTGGACCCCATTGAAGTCCATTATATGGAGAAAATCCTGGAATGTTTTCATCAAAAACCTTAATTTCTTTTCGACTGAAGAAAGAAAGACGTGGACATCTCGGATGACATGGGGGTGAGTAAATTATCAGCAAAAGTTTTTTTTACTCCTTTAAAAAGTCCTGGAATTAGATTTGACGGTGTGTGTCATGTAAATGCTGACGCTCAGTAATGTTGTGTGTGTGTAATAGGAGTGCTGTATGAGTCTGGGAGGGATGTGGTATCTGAAGGGGACGGTCCGCTCCTGACGGGAAGACTCGGAGCGCTGGGGTCCTGTCAATCAGCTCGTCTGCCTCTGGAGGCGGAGCTAAACACACCAACCAATCGCTGCCCTCGGCTGAGCGGGTGGGAGGAGCATCTGCACACGCCAACGCTTCAGACTCACATACACGAGCGTCTCAGAAAAAGGGCTGAGGATGGATTTAATTCTGCGTTTCAGCACAGGAAAGGAGTTGCTGAACGCGTACTCAGACTATCTTTTGGTTTTGTTTTTTATGATTTAAAGGGGTAGTTGTTTCGAATAAAGATGACAGGAGATCATGGTTCAACTCGTTTCATCTCGCTTGTGGCCTTTGCGAGTTTATCGTCAGGTTTTGGCTTTGTTTAGTACGTGTAGCTGACTGAAGAAAAAGAAAAAATCTTGCTTTTATTGCATATTGTTTTGTTTTTTTTAGTGAATGAGTTTACATAACTTGTGTGTGTGTACTCACTGTGTATAATTATTTTACATATCTAAATACACACACATGCACTTATATATTTGGGAAATATTTGCATGTGTATAAATAGTTTATTTTATATATAAATAACACATTTTTCTTAAATATATACGTGCATGTGTGTGAATTTATATATACAAAATAATTACGCACAGCACACACACATGCATTACGTAAACACAAACTTATTTTGGATGTGATGAATGGTTTCTCAGCACTAGTTTGTTTAGCTTTTCTTCCATGGCCGACGGATCCGAAGGATATGTCAGAGATTAATTTCCCTGCTCAAACGAAGGCCGTAAACTTGAAAGGTTTACAACCAAAAACACGTACGGACATTGTGGTTTCTGGAGCAGTTTAAATCAAATCTGACCAGCAAACAATAAAGTGAATATATGAATCTGTTTAATGAATATTAATTGGCATTTTTTTGTTGATTTACGTCAGAATGACTGTTTGGAAACGCCGATTCACATTAAATGCAAAAGCAGTGTTAAACATTAATTCTTGTGGAAATTAAAATGATTTTTTCCGCGAATCAGAGGTTTTGCCGGCTTCGTTTCAACGGTTAAAGTGGTTTGAAAGAAAGTGCCTCTTCAATATTCAGGGGAAATATTATTATTATTACAGTATGACTGATCTTCCCGTGTCATCCGCACCTGCGTATGAAGCGTTCACCGTCACGTGTTTTTATGCATTCCTCATATTCATAAGCTGAATCATTGCGGTCACATTCTCCATTATTTTATATGTATATCATTCTGAATAAATGTTGCAACTGAAATCTTGTCTTATTTTATTGTTTTCATATAGAAGGTGATTAATATTCAGGAATATTTTTTATTTAAATGCACTGATAATCTCGGATGATTAGCTGAATAATGGCTATGTATTGCTTCATAGCTGGAAATGCATTTCATTTATAACATTAAAACTGATATTTTAATGCATGTGAAATTTCCCTGTTAATTGAACGAAAGCGCTGGGAAATGTAAACGTTTCTTTTTCTTTTTCATTTTTATGGTTACACTATATAATAAGGTCCCTTTAGGTTATGCATCAACTAATAAGCAATACATGTTACTGTATTAATCAATCTTTATTAGTATCAGTTAATAAAAATAAAGAAAAAGAAACAAGTTCTTTAAATGATATTATTTGGTAACAATTAATTTAACGGTCCTTATTATATGTTGCATATTCTGTAGTAATAACAGTAAATAAAGCACAATTATGTGTCTAATCTGAACTCTATGGTGAGTATACATTACACTGTAACAATGAAACCTTAAAATAAAGTTTCTGAATCTATTATGCATAAAAATTTAAACTCCTGGACTAATGATCATTTTCTAACTGGATTTCTATTTAACAAATACATACAGTTTTACCAACATTAAGATATAAGCTTTATTAACCAATTAGATATTGACCATTGATATTTCTTCTGTATATAATTTAACTGTAAAATCAGCACACATCTGAAGATGAACAGTAGATGTCCAAACATCCGGTCATTAATACAGAAACGGAACAATAAAGGTCCCAATATTGAACCTTGAGGTACGCCAACAGAATTATTAACCGAACACACTGTTTTATATCAGCAAGGCATGATCTGGATTCGTTTAATCACCTCTGGTAAGAAATTACAATTTGATAACTTGTGAAATGTTCCCCTGGCTGCAGTTAATAATTGTATCCCTTAAAACTGATGTCTGATCACCAAAATGATATATTTAAACGTTTTTGCTTTTAATTATTTTTTTCATGTCTTAAAATATCTTGAAAATATATCTTGTTGCCAATTTTGGGTCAAATATGGACAAACACAGCTATTGGGTTACATTTTTAAATGTTATTTTTAACCCAATGTTTGAATTTGTCCATATTTGACCCAAAATTGGGTTAAAACAACCCAGCATTTTTGAATATGAATATCATCTATGAATATGCAAATAAAATGAGCCCCGCCTCCACTCACTCGCTCAGAGATCCACTGGTTGACGATCAAACGTTGATTTTTTTTATATATATACGATCAAACGTTGATCTGATTGGTTACAGGTCATTTGTGACGTTTTTGACTGTGTTTGGTTCACTGCAGTTTTAAGGAGGAAATATAATTCATAGGGTTTATCCAGATAAGTGTTTTCTCAAAAGGCTCAAGAATGATATTAATACCCTCTGTTCTTTCTGTTCAGAGAAACCTGAGACTTCTTTACATTTATTTTGGAACTGCTCTCTCACAATGACTTTCTGGTATGACATTTGTGATTTTATAAAATGTTATGTGAATCCTAACTTTGATTTTACATATAGAAATGTAATTTTTGGTTTTCATGAATGTGAAAAGAAAAGGGATATTTATTTTATAAATCTTATTTTTCTGTTAGCTAAATTTCACATTCACAAATGTAAATTTTCTAATTGCAGTCCTCTTTTTGTAAGATTTAAACTTGAAATGAAAATGTACTTTGAATCTATAGAGTTCTCTAAAAACTTAAAAGCTATAAGAACAATGGCTGCGTTTAAGGACTTGGCACTTAACCTGGAGTAAAAAGACAGAAGGAGCTTAATCTGGATTGAAGGACTCAATGGTTTTTATGTTATGACAATGACAATAATTGTGGTATATGTTTTTTTTGTTTGTTTGTTGTTGTGATGTTTTCCTTTACGAGCATTTAATTAAAAAAATAAAAATAAATAAAAAAATAAAAAAAGTTTTAAGGAGGAAATACTCAGCAATGCTGTCCACTTATCAACTTACACATGCTGTGTCCAATTTAGGTTTTATTTTCTCTAAATGTCTTTAAACGACACCAGACGATGAATAAGGGTCTTATCATGCGAAACGATCGGTTATTTCAAAGCTTATTCCAAAAATGTAACTTTTCTAAGGACAAATGCTAGCCTTTCTCCATTCTGTGAGGCGCGTTTGCAACGTCACGTAGTACGTAATTACGTTCAAAAGGTCACGGGCGACGTAGCCAGAAGTACAGAGTCAGTGTTTACAAGTTGAACGCATAGGTTGAACGTGAAAACTAACTCAAACGCCGTTTACAAAAAAAGGAATTAAACGGTAAAACAACGATGTCGGACGATTTTGATTCTGTACTTCTGGCTACGTCGCCCGTGACCTTTTGAACGTAATTACGTATTACGTGACGTTACAAACGCGCCTCACAGAATAGAGCTAGGCTAGCATTTGTCCTTAGAAAAGTTACATTTTTGGAATAAGCATTGAAATAACCGATCGTTTCGCATGATAAGACCCTTATTCATCGTCTGGTGTCGTTTAAAGACATTTGAAGCTGCAACTGAAACTGTTATTAACACTATCTTTTGGACCTGAACCATCCGGTTCCCATTGAAGTCCATTATATGGAGAAAAATCCTGGAATGTTTTCATCAAAAACCTTAATTTCTTTTCGACTGAGGAAAGAAAGACATGGACATCTTGGATGACATGGGGGTGAGTAAATTATCAGCAAAAGTTTTTTTTAAAAGTGAACTAATCCTTTAGGAAAAATGATATTTTTTGAAAGCCAACCTGAATCTGCTGTAACGAGATTTGATCCGGATATTCGGTCCTTTTTTCAGAATATGCGTAATAGCGCCCCCTGCCGTATAACGGTGAAAACACGGACATGACATAATGAACAAAGTGCAAACTCCAGTTCTAATCTAGTCGGGTGTGTTGGCGATAATAGACGAAGTTCTCTCTCAGTCTGGCTGATAAAGCCTGATGTCACTCAAATCTTATCAAAGGCTTTGATTAGACGCAGCGTTTCGTTCTCTGATGTCCAGCGTCCAAAAGTGACAGTCTCCCTCTGGGTTCAAGTCCATTTCTATGTGAAATAGAGTTTGTGCTCCTCGTTTGCATCGCTGATAAAGGTGAAAGGTCACCTGCAGTGATGCAAACACACAGTTCAAGATGAATGATGACCAACAGCATTATCAAGGTTGAGAACTTGAGACACATGAACTAATAATCACAAAGTTCACATGCCAATAAAACATCTGAGCAAATAACTGATAGCTGCAAGATAATAGTTTTTCCTCTAAAAGATGATGCAACACATGACTAAAAAAAAGTGCTGGAACGCTTTGTTTTCCCAATATTCCAAATGAATAAAGTTTTGCATCACAAATTATCTTTGCATTACATTATTTTCCACATTACAGACCAATATTCTAGATTTAAATTGTAAAAGTATTTCTTTAATATTTGTGTCGATCTTGCCTTTAATTTACAATGATTTTTAATAAATACTTGTTTCTGGGTAAGGTGATTTTCAAAGGACACATTACATTTACAAGATCATTTATTATATCATTCCTAGATCATTAATATAATATAATCCACTATAAAACACAAAATATGAGCTTCAGAAGTCAGCTACAGCACTTTCAGTTTACAGAAGCGCATTTATTTTGACAGTGACGTTCAGAAATGTTTTCAAACGTCTCGGTTCTGTCGGACAATTTATGTGTGGAATTTTATTTCTGAGTGAAAATTGTTTGTACATATATATTTTTTTTTTTCCAAATCTCTAAATATGGAAATTAGTGCCTCATTCGGGCGTGGTCCTGTTTTCCTTCAGGTCCTCTTTGCTCTTTTTAATGAAGCTGAAAATCTCAGTAAACAGGGCTTTGTATGCGGGCTGAGTGTGTGTGTGTGTTTGAGCTTTGCACGTCTCGTCCTCGCAGCGGCGCAGAAGCGTGTCGTATTTCTCCTTCAGGGCGATATATTGCGCGTCCATCTCGTTCAGCAGAGATATCCCATGATGCTCGTAACCGAGCGACTGCAGGCTCCGCCCCTTGTGTCTGGCCACGCCCACTTCATCATCATCATCCGCCACTGTGAGGGGCTCGTTGTGTGTTTGTGCGCTGGAGCTCAGCAGAAGCCGTAGCTCCCGGACCTCGGCTTCGGTCTCGGTGAGCCGGCTCTTGTAAACTCCCATCAGCGCCGCTTTGGGCTCCAGGTCGCTGAGCTCGCGGGCCAGAACATGGGCTTCTCGCTCAGCACACGCTCTCTGAGCGCGCTCGGTGAGCAACTGGGCCTGCAGGGAACGGGACGAGCGCACGAGCTCCCAGAACTCCTCCGGTTCCTCTCGGTTCACTCTGGAAGTGGAGAGCTCATGGGAAATGGGCCTGAAATAAAAATAGCAGAGCCATTAGTCAAAGCTAACAAACATGCTAATGTTCTTCAAACCAATTCCAGTTTCTCTCTTGAATCCACACTGACTGAAGTGAGTCAAACTGCAGTTCCTCCACTGGCCACTAGAGACTCAATCCCATAGACCCGCATGTTAAAATGGCCAACTTTACAGCAGAATAAAACACGTTTACAGTCTGGTGCAAAAACTGGTTTTGGTCTATATTGCTAATTTTGTCCTTCATGGCGACTGTGAGGAGGGTGAATTTTTTAATAACTCATCCGTTTTAAATTATATTAAGCTTTAAAGTTCTGCATAATTAAGGGCGTGGCCACTTGAAAACATTCAGAAATCCACTACAATAAGGTTCATTAGTGAACATGAAATAAGAATGAACAATACTTCTTCAGCATTTAATCATCTTATTTCATATTCATTTCAACATTTACTAATACGTTGTTAAAATTAAAGGTTGTATTTGTTGACGTTAGAACAATGAACTGTTGTATTTTTATTAACTATTATTAACAAAGATTAATAGATGCTGTAACAAATGTATTGCTCATTCATTGTATGTTCATGTAAGTTATTACATTAAATTAAGTTAACTTATGAACCTTATTTTAAAGTGTTTCCAAAAAATCTTGGTTATACGAGTGTTTATGGAACAGTTCATTTGATCATTTTTTAACATTTTGAATGGTCTCTGAAGTAACGTTTGAAAAATGTTAAACTGAATGTTAAAAAAAATGTTAAATATATAGTCTTTATAATGTGCAATAAAGTGAGAAATTATTAGATATAAAGTTGCAATTGGAATAAATAATGTCGCAATTGTGAAATCTGATTTTTTTTTTTTTGGAGTAAAGTGTATGGGGGAAAATGTTAAATGTATAAATCATATTTTCCTTTTCTTGCATCATACAACCCTGTCCATGTTAACGCCAGCAGATTAAGAGTTTATAATGTTTGCGAAGGACGTTCAGTTTGAAACCTCCACACAGGCCAGTTCTTTATCTTTATTTCTTATCTTTTTCTTTTTTTATGCATGATATTTAATTTTCTTATGCATTATATTTTACTTATGCATGATATTTTTACTTATGCATGATATGTTTACCTTTTTATGCATCATATTTAATTTTCTTATGCATGATATTTTTTTTACCTTTTTATGCATGATATTTTTACTTCTTATGCATGATACTTTTGCATGATATTTAAATTTCTTATGCATGATATTTTTACTTATGCATGATACTTAATTTTCTTATGCATGATATTTAATTTTCTTATGCATGATATTTTTACCTTTATATACATGATACTTAATTTTCTTATTCATGATATTTAATTTTCTTATGCATGATATTTTTACTTATGCATGATATTTAATTTTCTTATGCATGATATTTTTACCTTTTTATACATGATACTTAATTTTCTTATTCATGATATTTAATTTTCTTATGCATGATATTTAATTTTCTTATGCGTGATATTTTTACCTTTTTATACATGATACTTAATTTTCTTATTCATATTTAATTTTCTTATGCATGATATTTTTTTTTTACCTTTTTATGCATGATATTTTTACTTCTTATGCATGATACTTTTGCATGATATTTAATTTAGTTGTGCATGATATTTTTACTTCTTTTGCATGATATTTAATTTTCTTATGCATGATATTTTTACTTCGTATGCATCGGTTGTGACCCCTTTTCTATGTAAAGCACTTTGAATAACCATTGCGTATGAAGTGTGCTATATGAATAAACTTACTAATCCACTTGACTGAAAGGCCACTATTATAACTACAGGTTTAACTGACCTAAAACAGTGTATATTAAAACGTACTTGTGTAATCGACACTTGCAGCACGTGAGTCCCTGAGCACGATCCTGCAGTGGTGAATCCAGATGTGCATTAGACCGGGTGTGTTTCAGGCTCTTCATGTCTCTCTGCAGCTCCTCTATCTGAGTCTGCAGTGCGTCCACCGTCTCTGTGAGTCTGCAGGAGTGAGGAGGAGAGGAGTTATTCTTACGTCATTTCGTTTTTTGTTTTTCTTCATCGGAATGGTACAAAACTTGAACGGTTTTGCCACTTGCTTTGCTGTGTGAACACAATAAATAACATCATGGACATGACTCAGGTTTAATGGTCCTGTAAGAAATAGTCACTTCAGAAATGACGCATTGGAAATGAATAAAGACGAGTTTCCTCTAGTGGAGGCGTTCGGTACTGCAGCCAAACACACTCGCTGAACGCTCGTTTACTGAGATATCAAGCTCAAATTTGGAACTTGTTTAGATTTAGCTTTGATTTTCTCACAGTTTTAGAGTAAACCATGTTTTTGAAAATATATATTTCATATACAAATTTGAAATACTATTTTTGCTTTAGCTTTTCGATTTTCACTTTTTAAAACCTTTCTCACTCCAGCAATAATCTGAGGGTTAAAGCATTGACTGTGATCTCCGGAGGTGTTTGTAGCCTCACCCCTGGATGTTGATCTGGGCCGCTCGGTTCTCCAGCTCCAGCCTCCGGTTCCTCAGCTCGAGATCCCGTGCCGTCGAGTCGAGCTGCTCAGAGACTCGGGCGAGCTGATCGTTCTCTGACCTCAGCACATCGACCTGCTTAGAAAGATACTGGATGACAGAGAACATAACATTACACTCACATCAGATAGATAGATAGATAGATAGATAGATAGATAGATAGATAGATAGATAGATAGATAGATAGATAGATAGATAGATAGACAGATAGATAGATAGACAGATAGATAGATAGATAGATAGATAGATACGGACATGTATACCTCTATCTCCTGCAGCTGGTCCTGGTGGGTCTCCTGCATCTGTTGGAGGGTCTGCTCTAAGTCTCTGTTCTGCTCCAGCAAATTTTTACCCAATTCAGCAGCTAAATGAAGATCTGCAGGAGAAGAGGAGGAGAATCTGCTGAGGAACTGATACTGAACAACCAATAATAGTCAATAATAATAATATAAGTCTTTTTAAGTCAATTTTACATTTGAACTGTTTATCTATGCACAATCTTGCAGAAATTAGGACATCAGGTAATAGCTGTCACTCACACACACACACACACTCGCTGTCGTGTGCTCAATTAGATATTCGTGAACAAATGAGATTAAATGAGACTAGACGAAGATACTTCAGGCAGAGCCACACCAAAACATTCATCCAAACATAGACCTCTAATACGCACTGAATTAATAATAAATTATTCTGCAACAAATATTTTTTGAAAATTTTCTATACTATTTTAAGTCGTAAAGTGAGCAGGATATATTAAAATGAAGCGTATTCGGCAGGCATTATTATGATACTAAGCGGGGCAGCCGGTCAGTCCGCTCTAGCTCAACAGCGCCTCCACAGTTTTCCAATGCAAATCTGTGGTGAGAAATGGAACTGCAGCGCGCTCTCATAGAGAACCATTGGGGCAGATTTCTGGCTGACCCGCCGCTTATTGTCACGTGACCTTACGTAAACCTCGATCCAAAACCCTTCAGATATGTAAATAATAATACTACTAATAAAAAATAACCTTGATATATATGTGTGTGTGTGTGTGTGCATCAAAGTCAATAACTAGTTGACGTGTCTGTTCTTCCTATGTGGAGTCGCGTATCAAATTAATAAAATTATTTTATACAGCACTTCTGTTGAGTTTGTTTTATGTTTGTTCTGAAAATAGATATGACTTTGTTTTCCTCACTGTCTGGAATTCCTAACTTGAAACATTGTAAAATAACATTCGGACGCAATAAATGAAGGCAATTATAAATACATTAAATTATAAATGAATGTACTAACTAAAGTATTTCATTCATCATTATAGCGCCACTCTCAGGCTGAATAACGCAAGGACAATAAAATTGAATTCTGCGAAAAATGTGTTCAGCGATTAGAATATAAAGTTTACAAGATGTTTATCATAAACTAGTGCAAAGACCCAGAATCCGCACTGCCTACATTTATGGCCTGGACTATAATCTAGACCATATTTTCATGTTAAAAGAGCCAATTATAAACTTTCACTTCAGCAATAGGCCTAGTTAAATAAATACTTAAACTCACCATGTTCCAGATCTTGATGATCATACCAGGGTTCTTCCTCTTTCATATCAAATTCTCCTTCTATCATGTCTGTGAGCATCTTGAGTCAGTAAAGCAGAACAACTCTAGTTTCTTTTAGTTGTCATACATTTAATTATTTTATTTCCGTCAGTAAATGTAGCCTATATAATCTATTTCACTATCTCTATTTCTTCTTTACTGGCTGAAAGTTATTTGAATATGATGTGCCTATGTATAATAACGCATTGCGTGTGTCAGTCTGAGACATTGCACTCTGAGAGTTATTGTGTCCTCGGGAGCGCGCGCAGGAGGAGGAGCTAACTGACGTATGAAAGTGCGCGCACACGTTGTACAGAGTAACTTTGCATAGATCAGTTTTGTAGAAGATATCTGGTGTATGAATTACCTTATAACATGTAATAACCTTAATCTGATGCATCTGATGTCATAAATAAAACATCACTTTTCTGATGGTTTCTCTGAAAAAAAGACTTTCTTGTTCACACCATTGAGTTTCTTTATATCAATGCAGAAATCTGTGAAACATGACGGTTAATATTTCTTTGGAAACTTTTTTATTATTTGTGTACACTTAGATATTTCACAGTTTATTGCAGATTTATTTATTTCTGTTCAAAACTATAGGGCTGTATTCAGTCGTGTAATAATTGTCTTTAGAATACAGAGAGAAAAACTAATACTATCCAGGTTTTTAAGTGTGTTAAAAATGATTGCGTTTTACATCCCTATTTTGTCACATCTTTTTCTTTTACCATTATTTTTCATAGACTTTGTTTTACAGTAATTGTCTTTTTTTACAGGTTTGTGTGTAAATTGTCCTTGTGTGTTTTGTTCAGTAACACACACACACACATACACATTATTCTTTATTATTATTATTTTTATTATATAGTCTATAACTGTGATGGAGCCATACAACCCAGAAGATTTTTTACAGTAAATACAATTATTAATCCAGGTATCTATTTTATTTTATTTTTTAATTTTTTAATATATATTCTTTATTTATTTATTTTTGAGTTTATTTGCACATTTGCATGTCTTTTTTAACTACAGCATTTACATTTAACTTTTTGTTATAGTAAGTTGAGAATCAAATTGTTAACAAAATCACTGACACACAGTCAGACAGACAGAGAGGATGAAAGAGAAAGAGCATTAATGTTACAGTGCATGTGAAATAACTTCAAGATCTTCTCTCAGATGCAATAAAACAGTCTAACTGTCCACTGACACGCGCCGCCTAGCGGTGATGTCACAGAAGACCGGTCACGTGATTCACCGGCTTCTTTTAAATGTGACACAATCAGGAAGTGAACTTTTTTTCTTTCAAGTGAGGGACTCAGCTGATTTGTGCCAAATGTGTTTGTCCTTCAGATTATACTTAACAGAGATGTGTGTGTCTAAACAGCACCACACCTTCAGGTTTGTTTGTTTGTTAGTCTGTCGAATAGCGGGCTGATGATATATGTTTCTGGACGAGTCTTGCCTCAGTCGGTCAGTTGTTCACTATGTGTCCTCCACAGATGAGGATCGTGATCTTCATCTCTTGGCTGCTGTTTTACGTGTCTTTTCTCCTGGTGATGCGAAAGATGTGGACTGGGAAGTATGTTCGCAGTCCACTGGCACGATCTCTGTTCATGAACATGGAGACTGAGACTGAAACACCTGGATATGAAGCCCAGCAGGTGAGAGGCTCGTTCACCTGGAACAGCTGCTGTTGTGGAGACATTTACCAGCAAGAAATTATGTTTTTTGTACCTACATTCCTTCAAACATTTACTAATGGTAACATCATGAAGTCCACTCTCTAAATACAGTTTTCAGGACCATAGTTTCTTTTCGTCTAAGTACCATATGGTATTGAAGCTATCATTGTTGTTGCATTTAGGCTAATAACAAATAATTCTAAGGTATTATTATGTTGTTGTTGTTGTTTTTTTGGACATTTACCATGGTAGCACCATGGTATTCCTAGAAGTTCATATGGATCACCAATTTCATATTACCAATTTGAAATTATCACTATTGTGGTACCATGTGTTTTTTTGATAGCATGGTTTTATACATTTACATTTAGTACAGATGCAGACTGTGGTTGCATTTACACTAATACAAATTACCATGGTATTTTACCATGGATTTGGGCGTGATTTCAGTTAATTCATTATCATTACCATATTAATGCATATCAAATTACCACCATTTTACATTTTCAATAGAACTTTGTTTGGTGTTTAGGTTTTAGGCTTGCCGAACGTTGTGCCGTAATGTTATCGTTATCGGCCCAATAATAAAATAAAGCTGATGTATTAAAACCAATAAATAATGTATTATCTTCATCAGATGAGACGCTTCAGATGCGCACTGTTCAACATGATGGTTTTGATTTTTGAATTGCTTGAAATATGATTGGAATCACTTCAAAAAAGGAAAATACAGTAAAGTGCGATGTGCAAGTCTGTCATATACTCTACATAACATTAGAATGAGAACATCATTGTAATTGTGTGATTGGGGCTTGATGAGACTTTTGTTTTTGTAATCAATCAGGCTCTCAAAAATGATATAAAAATTTTTGTTTTATAGTTATACACTCAATATATCGGTCATCGGCTTTCAAATATAAAGAATTATTGGTTATCGGTATCGGCTAAAATATTCATATCGGTGCATCCCTAGCTTGGGACATAGATTTAATGGACACTTTGTAATTAGGCTTTCAAAAATGTAAATTATCGGCCAATATATCGGTAATCGGCTTTCAAATATAAAGAATTATCGTTTACCGCTATCGGCCAAAATGTTCATATCGGTGCATCCCTAGCTTGGGACATACATTTAATGGACACCTTTGTAATTAGGCTCTCAAAAATGTATATTATCGGCCAATATATATCGGTTATTGACCTTCAAATATAAAGAATTATCGTTATCAGCCAAAATGTTCATATCGGTGCATCCCTAACTCGGGACATATATTTAATGGACACCTTTGTAATTAGGCTCTCAAAAATGTAAATTATCGGCCGATATATCGGTTATCGGCCTTCAAATATAAAGAATTATCGTATCAGCCAAAATGTTCATATCGGTGCATCCCTAACTCGGGACATATATTTAATGGACACCTTTGTAATTAGGCTCTCAAAAATGTAAATTATCGGCCGATATATCGGTTATCGGCCTCCAAATATAAACAATTATCGGTATCAGCTAAAATATTTATATCGGTGCATCCCTAGCTTGGGACATAGATTTAATGGACACCTTTGTAATTAGGCTCTCAAAAATGTAAATTATCGGCCGATATATCGGTTATCGGCCTTCAAATATAAAGAATTATCGTATCGGCCAAAATGTTCATATTGGTGCATCCCTAGCTTGGGACATATATTTAATGGACACCTTTGTAATTAGGCTCTCAAAAATGTAAATTATCGGCCGATATATCGGTTATCGGCCTTCAAATATAAATAATTATCGGTATCAGCAAAAATATTTATATCGGTGCATCCCTAGCTTGGGACATAGATTTAATGGACACCTTTGTAATTAGGCTCTCAAAAATGTAAATTATCGGCCGATATATCGGTTATCGGCCTTCAAATATAAATAATTATCGGTATCAGCAAAAATATTTATATCGGTGCATCCCTAGCTTGGGACATAGATTTAATGGACACCTTTGTAATTAGGCTCTCAAAAATGTAAATTATCGGCCGATATATCGGTTATCGGCCTTCAAATATAAAGAATTATCGTATCGGCCAAAATGTTCATATTGGTGCATCCCTAGCTTGGGACATAGATTTAATGGACACCTTTGTAATTAGGCTCTCAAAAATGTAAATTATCGGCCGATATATCGGTTATCGGCCTTCAAATATAAATAATTATCGGTATCAGCTAAAATGTTCATATCGGTGCATCCCTAGCTCGGGACATATGCTTAATGGAGACTTTTGTAATCAGGCTTTCAAAAATGTAAATTTATCGGCCAATATATCGGTTATCGGCTTTCAAATATAAAGAATTATCGGTTATCGGTATCAGCCAAAGTGTTCATATCGGTGCATCCCTATTTTTTTCTTCTTTGCAAAGAAACTTAATACTTCATTGGTGGTGGTTTCATGTGAGATGGTTAACCAGCACTTGTTGAAGCCTATGTGTAAATGTGTTCGCAGTGGTACCGGTGCAATCCAGACCTGCTGGGAGAAAGCGTTCGCTCTGTGTTTGTTCAGAGTCATCTGGATGAGGAGACGCTGGCGTTCCTCCAGAAGAGCGAGGAGAAATCCAGCTGGCTTTTCACACAGCTTTACCACTCGCTGTTCTCCACCATCTTCAGCCCCATCGTTTCTCGCACCTCAATCAACGGGTAACCATCCCTGATTCTCTCCAATGCCTCGTCGTCTGATCCTGTCAAGTCATCTTCATTTATATAGCGCTTTTAACAATATATCACAAGGGTCAGTTTATTGAAATTGAGATTTATAAATCATCTGATTTCCATTGATGTATGGTCTGTTTGCATAGGACAATATTTGGCCGAGATACAATTATTTGAAAATCTGGAATATGAGGGTGTAAAAAAAGTTAAAGTTGTGCATTTATGTTCACGATTTTGCTGCATACACGCACAAAAATATAATTTTTAAAATATTACGGTAGAAAATTTACAAAATATCTTCATGGAACATGATCTTAATATCCTAATGATCTTTGGCATAAAATAATTATTGATAATTTTGCCCCATACAATGTATTTATGGCTATTGCCACAAATATACCCGTGCGGCATGTGACAAATTCAAATATCGTGCAAAAGTTCAGTAAAAGGTGAAACTAATATATTATAGACACTCATTACATGCAAAGTGAGATATTTTAAGCCTTTATTTGTTATAATTGTGATGATTATGGATTACAGTTATTAAAACCTTTTCACAATATTCTAATTTTGAATTTAGGGTTTTCATGTCTGTAATCCATAATCATCACAATTATAACAAATAAAGGCTTGAAATATCTCACTTTGCATGTAATAAGTCTATATAATATATTAGTTTCACCTTTAAATGAACTTTTGCAGGATATTTACATCTTTCCAGTTTCACAGCAGCTTTACCGTGAGAACAGGAGATTACAGTAAGAGAGATAGTTTAAGGCTTTACAGCAGCTAGTCTAGCTAAAGTTGATCGATTCATTAGTTTGTCCTGTTGGTCCGCAGCTTTCTGGGCCGCGGATCCATGTTTGTGTTTTCCAAGGATCAGTTCCGGCGCCTCCTCCAGATCGAGCCCGAATGGAAAGGACGTCGGATGCTGGATCTGGGCGCCGGGGATGGAGGCGTCACAGAAGTGATGGGATGTCACTTTAATGAGGTGTTCACCACTGAGGTCTCGACGCCCATGAAGTGGCACCTACAAAGAAAGAGTTACAGGTAGGCATGCACCGATATCAACATTTTGCCTGATACCGATAATTCTTTATATATATAGAGAGATATTTGTACTGCATATGTATAATTTACATGCTTTTGTTAAATAAAATAGACTTGAAGTATTAATAAAATCATTAAAAAATGCATTGTTTTCGTGTGCAGTCCGACGGATCTACATAACAGCAAATTCACTGACATTATTGCAACAAAAAAAATGTTTTCTAACTCAGTATTTTTGTCTTGTTTTACATTAACAATATCTGAACATTCTTAAATCAAAACACATTTACTTGGGAATAAAAATGTTAAAAGATATTAAGTCTTGTTTTCATGAATAAATGATCAAAATTAAGTGAGTTTATGCTTAAAACAGGAAAATACATATTTTTTCTGACCCCATTGGCAGATATTTGTTCAGCTTTAAAGCATAAACAGTTTTTACTACACAAGACCTGAAGTCATTTGCTTCTCCAGTAAATGCATCTTGATTTAAGATATTTGTATTGAAAAACAAGCAGAATTACTGAGGAAGAACATCATTTGTTTGCAGTGAATACAGACGAGTAATATTAAAGCTGAATGTGGATGAACAGACTCCTTGCAGTTAATAGTACATTGATTTTACTGTAAATAATACATACGCCGCTTCTTCTCGGCATTTAATTTTCTATATGCCCGTTGTCTAACATAATAAAATGAAATGAAAATTGTCCGATACCGATAATTCTTTATATTTGCAAGCCGATAACCGATATATCGGCCAATACATTTTTATATAATTTTTGAGAGCCTGATTACAAAAACAAAACTCTCATCATATCCCAATCACACAAATAAAATAATGTTCTCATAATAATTTTATGTGGCCGATATGACCGTCTTGCGCTAAATTGTATTTTCCTTTTGTGATTTTAATCATAAGTCAAGCAATTCAAAAGCATCATATTGAACAGTGCATATCTGAAGAGTCTCAGCTGACGGAGATAATACATTATGTATCGGTGTTAATGCATCAGCCAAATGTTCTTATCAAACCGATAACGATAACATTAAAAAGCTCATATATCGGCTGATACGATACCGATATGCTGGCCGATATATCGTGGATCCCTAGTTCCAGGTAAAGCTGCCTCTGCACATTATTAAGGCCATTGTGTGCTTGACTTTGAATCCTCAGCTTGTTGGGAGTCGATGAATGGCACAGAACGGGTTTCCAGTTCGACCTGATCAGCTGCCTGAACCTGCTGGATCGCTGCGACGAGCCTCTTCAACTCCTGAGGGACATCAAGAAGTCCCTGGTGCCGGGAACGGGGCGGCTCGTCTTGGCAGCCGTTGTGCCCTTCCAGCCTTATGTGGAGACGGGTAAGATGATCGCTGAAACCAGAACTACTGATCAATTCATGAGTGTCTGCTAGTAGGTGCATTATCTACAACATGCTTGCACAGGTAAAATCTCATTACCTTACTGGAAATATTTAGGATTTGTTGACATGACGGTGAATACAATATTTCGGCATGAAAGTGAAGTTGTGCTGGTCTTTTCTTCTCTATTGTGTCGTATCTCTGAAAAAAACAACAATTCAGGGACGAGAACACATGTGGGCGGGGCTTGATTGTGTCTGTGGGGAGTTGATTGAATGGATGTGGTTTGCTATTGGTGGATCTCATGTGATTGACAGGTTAAAGCCCCGCCCACATCATCAGAGATGAGATTCTGCAAGAGGAACTGATTCTGATTCAACATTATGAGGAACGTTAATGATGTGCACCGATAAACCGTTTATAATAAACACTACAATATTCCATAAATAATGAGAATTATCCGTTTTTATTTCATGGTGAGTTTAATTATTTTTTATTTGTTGAGTTTTCGGATTCTTGACTTGAGAAATTTTTTCTGCAATTCTGACTTCTTATCGTAGTTTTTTGTTTTTCTTGCAATTTTGTTTATTTCTCATAAGTCTGAGTTTATTTTTACAATTCTGACTTTCTTGCAATTCTGATTTTATTTCTCAATTTTTTTTCTTTCAATTCTGACTTTTTCCTCACAATTCTGACTTTCTTGCAACTCTGACTTTATTTCTCACTCAAAATTGCGAGAAATAAAGTCAGAAACGTGAGAAATAAAGTCAGAAATGCGAAATCTGACTCTTTCTTCCAATTGAGTTTTTTTTTTTCTTGCAATTTTAAGTATATATCTCACAAGTCTGTGTTTATTTCTCACAATTTTGACTTCATTATTTGTGCAATTTTGGAGATGGTCCTCACTGCAGAACATGAAATCCATGGGGAGGAGTTACATGTTACATATACCTAAACCTACCCAGCTCCACCCCCTGATCCCTAAACCCACCCCTAAACCTACCCAGCTCCACCCCCTGATCCCTAAACCCACCCCTAAACCTACCCAGCTCCACCCCCTGATCGTTAAACCCACCCCTAAACCTACCCAGCTCCACCCCCTAATCCCTAAACCCACCCCTAAACCTACCCAGCTCCACCCCCTGATCGATAAACCTACCCAACTACACCCCTCAGATCTGGATCCGACTCCACCCCCTGGATCTTGTGTACTGCAATGAGGTGCTACTGCAATTTTGACTTTCAGTTTTGACTTTATTTGTCACAATGCTGACTTTATTTCCTGCAATTACTCTCTCTATTCTGACTTAAACTTCTGACTTAAACGGAGTGTTCATTATCTTCCAGGCGGGAGCTGGGTGCGACCCAAGGAACACATCAAGCTGGAGGGCAAGTCGTGGGAAGATCAGGTGACACAGCTCCACTCGGATGTGTTCCTGAAGATGGGCTTCGAGCTGGAGGCCGTCACACGCCTGCCATACCTGTGCGAGGGAGACATGTACAGGGATTACTACATGCTGGACGACGCCGTGTTCGTGCTGAAACCTCAGGCGGAGTGAAGACTCGACAGCAAACCTCGGTTCTGGGCCCAAGTTAAAACCAAAGGGCTTACACACACAAAAAAAATGCAGGGTTGTTTCAACCCAAATTTGGGTCAAATATGGACTAACCCCACCGTTGGGTTACATTTTAACCCAATGGTTGGTTTTTCCAAATTTGTTTCAGCCCAAATTTGGGTCAAATATGGACTAACCCAGCCATTTGGTTACATTTTAACCCAATGTTTAGGTTTTTCCATATTTTACCCAAATTTGGATCAAATATGGACTAACCCAGCCGTTTAGTTACATTTTAACCCAATGGTTGGCTTTTTCCATATTTGTTTCAACCCAAATTTGGGTCAAATATGGACTAACCCAGCCGTTTAGTTACATTTTAACCCAATGGTTGGCTTTTTCCATATTTGTTTCAACCCAAATTTAGGTCAAATATGGACTAACCCAGCCATTTAGTTACATTTTAACCCAATGGTTGGTTTTTCCAAATTTGTTTCAACCCAAATGTGGGTCAGATATGGACTAACCCAGCCGTTTAGTTACATTTTCACCCAATGTTTAGGTTTTTCCATATTTTACCCAAATTTGGATCAAATATGGACTAACCCAGCCGTTTAGTTACATTTTAACCCAATGGTTGGTTTTTCCATATTTGTTTCAACCCAAATGTGGGTCAGATATGGACTAACCCAGCCGTTTAGTTACATTTTCACCCAATGTTTAGGTTTTTCCATATTTTACCCAAATTTGGATCAAATATGGACTAACCCAGCCGTTTAGTTACATTTTAACCCAATGGTTGGTTTTTCCATATTTGTTTCAACCCAAATGTGGGTCAAATATGGACTAACCCAGCAGTTGGGTTAAATTTTAAACCAAAGGTTGGTTTTTCCATATTTGTTTCAACCCAAATGTGGGTCACATACGGACTCACCCAGCCGTTGGGTTACATTTGAAACCCAATGTTTAAGGTTTTTCCTAATTTTACCCTAATTTGGATCAAATATGGACTAACTCAACCGTTGGGTTACATTTTTTAACCCAATGGTTGGTTTTTCCATATTTGTTTCAACCCAAATGTGGGTCAAATATGGACTAACCCAGCCGTTGGGTTACATTTTAACCCAATGGTTGGTTTTTCCATATTTGTTTCAACCCAAATGTGGGTCAAATATGGACTAACCCAGCGGTTGGATTACATGTTAACCCAATGTTTAGGTTTTTCCATATTTTACTCAAATTTGGGTCAAATATCGACTAACCCAGCCGTTGGGTTACATTATAACCCAATTGTTTTTTTGTTTTTGTTTTCATATTTGTTTCAACCCAAATGTGGGTCAAATATGGACTAACCCAGCCGTTGGGTTACATTTTTAACCCAATGTTTAGGTTTTTTCATATTTTACCCACATTTGGGTTAAAACAACCCTGCATTTTTTTCGAGTGTAGCTTGTCTGTTACATCTCAGGAAAATGAAAGCTTTGAGAGACAAAATGATATCTTCTTCCAGCCAACGGACTGTACTGTAATTGTGCTACAGGTGGAGTGAAACGAAAGATCATATCTAATAACATATTAGTTTTGTAAATATACGGAGGTATTAACTCAATCTCATATTGTGCCTCCCCTCGTGTTCTCTGTATCTGTTTGGTTCGTATAAACTGAACTTCTCATGCAGTCGTCTGAACATCTTAGGACCAATGCAAGACATTTTTCTTAATGAATTTACATATTAAGTAAAATTATGTCTGTTTTTATGTGCACAACACAAAGTGTCTAACCATAAGTGTATGTAGTTGATAGTTAATTGACTTATTTTTCATGGTGTAACTGTAAATCAAGTGTTTGGTGATTTCATTCTCCTGACGTAGGTTATTAAATTGCTCTGTAATAGATCTACTTCTGGTTTCATTCTGAATCAGAATTGTTCTGTCTGTTAATTCTGATGTATTCATGATGTTATTATGCAAAGGTAAAATAAAGCCATTTACACAGACATTATTCTGCTTTTAAATATGTTGTGAAAGCTTCAACCTTCTTAATTGTGTTTGTTCTGATTTTGTTTAAAGTGTAAAAATGCTAATTAAGCTTGAATTTTATGTGCACAAATTTGAAACATTCCCTCTAGATTCTAGAATAAATGGATAAAAACAACTGAATTAAAAGCAAAAAACGCTTTAATCAGAATCCACTCATTCATCCTCTTGACATTTGCACATCACAAATATAGCCTAGATAGCCTATATATTTTTTTACTGTTAAAATGAAGCATATTTAGTTTAGAATGGATGTGTTATTATTTGATTTGGTATAGATAGATGGAAATGAATGAGAAGCATCAATTTGTTTTGTATTTAATTAAAAGATAAAGATGATAGTAGTAGGACCTGGAAAGTTTGTTATGAACTTCTTCCTACTCCTTTTTGAACATGGGAAATTCTATTTGAATTACTTAAAAAATAGTTTTGGAAGATTGTGCTGAGAAGTACATGATTTTATATAGCTGTTAATTTAATTTTATATAGGTATGCATGTGTATATAGATATTTGATTTTCTTACATGTTCAAATATATATATATATATATATATATATATTGAGGATATTTCTGATTAAAGTTCTCATCAGCGATGACATGGTTTAGGTGTGTGTGGGCTTCTGAGATTGGGACTCCACAGATCCTCATGAACAGGATCCAGTAAACTTCACACCCTTCCCAGGACACACACACACACACACTCCACAGAAATATAAAACCGAGAGGAGAGGAACGGAGGACCGTCAATCTGCCGGAGTCACATGGACCAATCACAGTCGTGGGATTAATGGCTGATTTTTTTTTTTAACTTTTTGTAAGACATATGAGGATTTATATTTAAAGGGATAGTTCACTTTGAAATTACATTTTTGATATGTTTTATCTTACCTCAAGGGCATCCAAAATGTAGGCCTAGGTGTCTTTGTTTCTACAGTATTTTCAATTTTGATATTTTTAGGTCAAACCGTTCTTGTCTGTCAGTCATATAATGGAGGTCTATGGTCACCTGCCTTTATTTCTCACAATTCTGACTTTATTTCTCTGGCTTTATTTCTCGCAATTCTGACTTTATTTCTTGCTATTCAGATTTTTTTTTTTTTTTTTTTTTTGCTCGCTATTCGGATTTTTTCTCACAATTCTTTTCTTCTTTTCACAATTTCAATTCTTCAAGACTTTATTTATTTGATTTCATTTATTGCAATTCTGACTTTATTTTTTCAAAATTCTGACTTTTTTTCTCTGATTTTATTTCTCACAATTCTGAATTGTTTCTTGCAATTCTGAATTGATTTCTCTGACTTTATCTCTTAAAATTTTGACTTTATTTCTTGCAATTCTGAATTTATTTTATCGCAATTCTAACTGTAGTTCTCTGACTTGATTTCTTGCAAATCTGATTTTTTTAGTTCTGCCTCAGGCGCCGGTGATGAGTCGGTGTTTTGGGCCTCCTCGCGCCCCCTACAGGAAGCCCACGCATGCGCAATCGATACATAAATATTCCAGCGATATTTTCCTCCCAACGCGGATCTCCAGCATCATCCCGTGTCTCAGCCAACCCGCAGTCAAGCTCTCAGTGTCGGCCACGTCCCCGGGCCACGTCGCGCTGCTCTCGCCATCTTTCAGTCGCGAAAACCGTGTTTATAACGCCGTTAGAGAGAACAACATCCGCACTTTAACGCGTTCCCTTCACACATCCCAACAGCCCACAGAAACATGAACATCTTCAGACTGACGGGGGATCTGTCCCATTTAGCAGCCATCATCATCCTCCTAATGAAGATCTGGAAAAGCAGGTCGTGTGCAGGTGAGAAATGATGCAGTCATTGTGTTATTGTGAGAGTGTGTGTTATTCCCATCAGTGGAGTGTGTGTTCGGCTGAGCGGTTCCTAGACTGCAGCTGATCCGCTCATTAACTCCTGCACTAGGCCTCATTTGTGTGAATTATTCCGAAGGATGGCAAGTGTTGGTGTATAATGACAGTAGTTGTGTGTTGTGTGTGTTTTTAATGCACGTTTGTGAGTTGCAGCACTTAAAAGTTCGATCTAGCCGCTACAGTTTGGTTTGGCATATAAAACTAAAACATTAAAGTTAGTGTTTTAAACAAACCGATTGTTATTGGAGTTTTGCACTGTATGTTATCAGACTGTAGATAAAGTTAATTCATTCATTCTGATTGCATGCTCTGACCCGTGACGTGGCAGCAGGATGTCATTAGAATATGATTAGTTTTCCATAAACAGTCACCTAATGTTGTGCTGTGAGCTCACTGTGCATTATGCGTGTTTATGACTGTGAAATGGGCTGTAAATTGTGCTGACATGCATGTTGTTGTTGTTGTTGTTGTTGTTTGTGTTCAGGGATATCTGGGAAGAGTCAGGTTCTGTTTGCTCTGGTGTTCACCACTCGCTATCTGGACCTGCTCACGGCCTTCATCTCCCTCTACAACTCCTTCATGAAGGTGAGTTTGAGCATCCCTCCACTTAAAACACGCACGTGTGTTCATGTCTTTTTCTCATTCTTGTAATATATTGAGGTACAGTAGTGCTGTGCTATAAGAGAAAGCTTGCTGAAAAATGAATGGAGGAAATCAGTTATAAGACAATCAGGGTTTGTTGACTCTAGGATATGGATATGGTTTACTCCACCCACAATTTATTATGCAATTAGTGTCAGATTTCTATTGCAGATGTCACTGAAAAATAATCTTGTCAAATGGTTTTGGACATGTCAGGCATTATAGAATATCTGCTAGTAAAAAGACGCCGGGAACCCTCTGGTGTTCAATACAGACTGAAGATAATAAGATGAATTTTTTATATACCGTGTAATATATTATGCATGTTATATACTATATATATATATATATACACGCATATCATGATGCTAGACAATATTCACCTCAAAATTATGCATACTAATTTATAAATAAAATAATAAATGTTAAAAAAACTTTTAATAATTGAATTAAATTCAGTGTTTGACCCATGCTTTTTTGTTTAAAGGTGAAAACCCAACTTTATGTATCTTTTGTAAAATTCCCTTATCTGTCAAACATTTTTTATTAGATTGCAAGCAGAAGGCTCTTTTATGAAGTTACTTCTTTGAAGGACATATTTAATGAGATGAGATTATGCCTGAAAAGGTTCTGGATTTTTTTATCATATGTTAATTTAAAAAAAATATGACTTCTTGTTTATATTTGTTTTGTTTTTGTTGTATTTATATGATATTTGTATTTTTGCAAATGAATTTTTGCCATGAAAATAGCGCTGAAATAAAATAATCTGAATCTGAAAATTTAGTGTTTAAGTTAAAAATAGAGCATCAAGTGTGTGTGTACAATAAATAAACATAAATAAATGCAAACCTGTCTTATATTCCCTACTTGCTTCTCAAACATAATTACCTAATTTTATGAGGTTTTCTGTTTTGACATTTTTTAGACATGATCAAAATCTTTTCTTCCTTTTTTAAACCGATTATAAATACTTTTTGTTTTTGTATTTCTCACAATTTCTGACCACAAAGATCACAGGTCTGACCAATGAACTCTTTCCAATCATGTCCGCGATTTTTTTTGTGTGTGTTCGTGTTGCAAGTGCCACATTGCATCGTCACCCTGTTTTGTACCATTTCCAAAGGGTGTACAAAAATTGTATAATTCATATAACATGCAATTTTTCCTGTCTAAAATGCCCAAAGAGCTGTGGACTTTTCTTGTAACGATGTTTTGTTGCATGTTCCCCATGTAGATCATCTACATCGCATGTGCCTATGCCACGGTTTACCTGATATATGCCAAGTTCAAGGCCACGTATGATGGAAACCACGACACGTTCAGGGTGGAGTTCCTGGTGGTCCCAGTCGGAGGCCTGGCGTTCCTCGTCAACCACGACTTCTCTCCTCTGGAGGTGTGTGTGTGTGTGAGAGAGAGAACGACTTTATTCAACTCTTCATGTTCTTATCTGTGGGCCTCGAGTGAGTTCGCGTAGTGTAACAGCGCAGCGCTTCTGTACGTCACACGCAGGCTCACTATTGGCCGACGCTGGTCATGTGTGTGTGATGCTGGCCAATAGTGAGCCTACATTCTGATGTTACACTTTGCAAAGGCCCACAGAGAAGAACATGAACAGTTGAATATGAAAGACATTATTTTTGTTGTTTTTGCGCACAGAAAGTATTCTCATCGCTTGATAAACCCAAGGTTGAGCCGCTGTCGTCACTCGGACTATTTTAACGATGTCTTTAATAACTTTCTGGGCCGGCAAGTTTCAATTACAGAAGCCTATGGAGGAGTGATTCAGCTCTCAGATTTAATCACAAATATCTTAATTAGTGTTCTGAAGATGAACGAAAGTCTTACGGGGTTGAACAGAGATTAGATTTTTGGGTGAACTATCCTTTTAAATAAGTTCAGTGATGGTTCATTTCTGTTGTAAAAATGTTATTGATTTAGTTAATAATATATATATATATATATAGCCGCTCTGGAGAAAACCGTAATGTCATCGTCCAGCTCAGTTCAGTTCTCATGTTGAAATTGTCATATTATTGTTGAATGTTTAATTAAATATAGAATAGAAGAGAAAGTGTTAATATTACTGATCTCTTCGTTCTAGATCCTGTGGACTTTCTCCATCTATCTGGAGTCGGTGGCCATTCTTCCACAGCTGTTCATGATCAGTAAGACTGGAGAAGCCGAGACCATCACCACACACTACCTGTTCTTCCTCGGCCTGTACCGAGCCCTGTATCTCATCAACTGGATCTGGCGCTTCTACTTCGAAGGATTCTTCGACATGATCGCCATCGTCGCCGGCGTCGTCCAGACAATCCTCTACTGTGATTTCTTTTATCTATACGTAACAAAAGGTGAGTGTTTTCTTCATTTCTCATTTCCTCAGTTCAAAAAGGCTTTAGACGAGGTGTTTGTTTCACTTATTAGCGCAAATGGTTATGAATAGGGACGCACCGATATATGCATTTTTGCCGATAACCGATAATTCTTTATATATTTTAAAGCCGATAACCGATGTATTGGCCGATAAATGAACATTTTTAAGAGCCTGATTACAAAAGTCTCCATTAAACCCATGTCCCGAGCTAGAGATGCACCAATATGAACATTTTGGCCAATACCAATAACCGATAATTCTTTATATTTGAAAGCCGATAACCGATATATCGGCCGATAAATTTACATTTTTAAGAGCCTGATTACAAAAGTCTCCATTAAACCCATGTCCCAAGCTAGAGATGCACCAATATGAACATTTTGGCCAATACCGATAACCGATAATTTTTTTTATTTGAAAGCCGATAACCGATATATCGGCCGATAAATTTACATTTTTAAGAGCCTGATTACAAAAGTCTCCATTAAACCCATGTCCCAAGCTAGAGATGCACCAATATGAACATTTTGGCCGATACGATAACCGATAATTCTTTTTATTTGAAAGCCGATAACCAATATATTGGCCGATAAATTTAACTTTTTGAGAGCCTCATTCCAAAAAAAACCTCTCGTGTCCCAATTACACAATTATAATAATGTTCTCATTATAATTTTATGTAGCCGATATGACTATGTTGCTTATGTTTTTTTTTAAGTGATTCCAGTCTTATTTCAAGCTATTCAAAAGCATCATGTTGAACAGTACGCATCTGAAGCGTCTCAGCTGGAGGACATAATACATTATTCATTGGCGTTAATATATCTGACAAATTTTCTAATTGGGCCGATAACGATAACATTGTAAATGAACATATATCCACCAATACTGCTATGGTTATCGGCCCGATGTTGCCGATTTATTAACGTGGATAAATAATGTATTATTTACGTCAGCTGAGAGACTTTTGTTTTTGTAATCAGGGTTTCAAAAATTATATTAAAAATGTGGATTTAGATTTATTGGCCAATATATCAGTTATCGGCTTTCAGATATAAAGAGTTATCGGTTATCGTTATCGGCTAAAATCTTCACATCGGTACTGAATCAATAGGCGCGTTTCCATTACATATTTGCGCAAAACATTTGCGATATTTTCCAAATGTCGATAAAAAACTATTGCGAAATGACGGTGTTTCCATTAACCGATGTTATGCGACTAAAACGTCTTTTTTTTTCCTCTCGCGATAAGTCATTCCAAAAATCATGGCAACAGACTTTGGTAGGTTTAATTATTTCACAGCCATGCACCGCACTAGACATTATTATTATTATTAATGGAAGGAGACGTGGTGTCTAAATTTGGATTTAGATTTATTGGCCAATATATCGGTTATCTGCTTTCAGATATAAAGAGTTATCGGTTATCGGTATCGGCTAAAATATTCATATCGGTACTGAATCACTGTCTTCTTGATGTTGCAGCTTTATGACTAAAAAAAAAGCCCATTGTGAAATGAATGATCAATGATCAAACATCACTGTCACACTAATCGGTACGGAAACACACATCTCAGGCTGCGGTTTCAGGAATTAAAGAAATAAAAAATCTATGCTATATTCCTTTATCTGTCACTGAATTTTTAATACTCAAGACCAATAGAATTTTAAGAGTAGAATGTTTTTAGAAAAGAAATAGAACTGCTACTTTTATACAAATTACCAACCATTTTGGGAACGAATACGTCACAATATTCCTCGTTATAATAATAAAGTCGCAGAAAAAAGGGGCGGGGCCTGGTTGAGTTAGTTAGTAGTGTGTTAAACTGGTGGTTATGGAAAGAGGCAGGGCATTTCCCAAACACACTCGAAGCGCTCGACCAATCACAACATACTGCTGCAGTCGACCAATCAGAGAACAGTGTGCTTTTCAGGAGGAGGGGCTTCATAGAGACAGGAAGTAAACTGACAGAGAGGCTGCAACAATGGAGAATATGAGGAGAATAATCAACATTCAAGCAGGAAAACCTGTTCTAGGAGAGTCCAAGACTTTGTAAAAGTGCATAATAGGACCCCCTTAATAAATCTTGTTCTAATCTGATTGTTGGTCTCTCGTCAGTGTTGAAAGGAAAGAAGCTGAGTCTGCCAGCGTAAGGGTCTCGGACCGGAGCGAGCCGCTGAGGACGAGTGAGACGAGTGAGATCCGTTCCTGGTCACATCAGGTGCTCTGGATTCAAGCCCAGGCCGTACCGTGGCTTTTTCGGATTCCTGTTTTATGCATCTTGTCTTACCCTTTTTTATTATTCTGTATAAAAGAAAGTTTTCTACATGAAACGTGTGCTATGATTCGACCGACGGCATCACAAAGAGCTGAAATCGCCTCATCGGGCAATGCTAACAGGCAGGGACTGATTCTTATGATGAATATTGATTTTGTTTGTAAGAGTATTTTCAATCTGATTAAATGTACATGTTTTCAAGAAGATTAAGGGAGTGTTTGTTGCTCCGTAGGATAAAATTGAATGGAAAAAAATACTTGTTTTTGCTGGTTTTCTTCATGCAATAATCATTTGTGAAAGATGGTCTAGCGGTTCCTGAAACCGCTTGTCTAATTAGGTTAAAATAACACGATTTCAATGTTTGAAAGATGGAAAATTTCAAATTTATAGCTAAGAACAGCTCAACATATGGGAACCGCCACTGTCTGTCAGCGTACAGTATTGACACTGCCTTCATCACTGTAAATGGCTTCTTAAAGAACCAAAAAATAAACCGTACAAATGTTCTCAAAGATTATGCTGTTTATTTTTAGGATTTTTCTTTTTTTCTGAAACTTCACTTACAGTTTGATTGCTTTGAGGGTTTTAATTTTTTGATTGGCGTAAAATGAATGGATAGGCCAAAAATTAATCATTCATCACCTTTTCAGCAGAAAGTTTTGACCAGTGTTACTTTATTAATATCAAAATATAAATTGGTGAGGTGTTAATTTTATTTCTAATCTCTACTATACTTAATGAAGAGAACCAAGCGCAGACAATAAAAAAACAACAACAATAATAACCACTTTAATTTAAAACCAGAGGTGTAGGGTTTGCTTTCAATTGAGCTTTTGCATGGTGCTATGCGTCAAAATAAAGATTAAATTGGAAACACTGCTTGTTTTGAAAATTGAATGCCATTTTGTTTCGACTCATAAAGCCACGTATATTCAGCCTAATGTCAACCTTTTGAATATTGTCATGAGGCACTGTATTGATGTGAACAAATTGTTCTTTAGAATCGGATCGTTTGAATGAATCAGTTCATGAATCAACCTGAACTCCATTTCCGGACGCGTCCGATTAAAACCGAAAAGCGACGATTTGACTGAAGGGGCGGAAGCGGATAGTAAGTTATATTATTGCTGTAAATATTGCTAATATTTGTTTAATTATTAAAGATTTCAGATTATACAGCACATTGCTTTATTGTAACGCAATAAATCGCAGTTTTTGACGAGTCTTTCTAATACAGAACTACTTTACTGCCCGAAGTTACTTCATTTTTCCGTTCCGGACACATTTCGCTGCGACACAGAAAAGGGAAAACAAACCAGCAAACCCGCCCCGTTGTGCGGTCAGATGTCAGTGAACGAGTCATTTATTACCATGTTGTAATATCAAGATTAAAGGCGGGCAGAGTCATGGGTTCTGTCATGATCACTGTCATACGTTTATGATCGCGACTGAAAGGCTGGTTTGAAGTTGTAAACCGCCAGGATGCCCGCAATGGTGGTGCTCGGACGCCGATGGCGGATCGCCAGCGATGATCTTGTGTTTCCAGGCGCCTTCGAGTTATTTATCAGGGCTGTGTGGTAAGAACCGCAGTTGAGTTAGCTTGCTTGGGATTTTCGGGAATTTTGTAACACTGCACCACGGTACTGAACGATTGCCATATTCATATTCCATCACAGCTAGGAAAAATACGTTCTGAGATCGGTGTTGCTAACGTTTCCAGTACAAAAATTATAATTCTGAACGTTCGGAGCGTCCAGTTTTTAATAATCAATGTTCTCTAAACATTCGGAAACAAGAGGTATTTGTTTAAATAAAACGTGTCATGAATGTTGCATAAATATTATTTTTAGTTTACATGATATTAGTAAAATGATAACATGTAATATTACCTTAACGTATGTATAACTAAGTTATTAAAACATGACGTTTTTTTAACATTAAGAAAACATTCAAGTATAACATTTTCTGAATGCTTTGTGAGCAATATCAGATAACTACAATTACTAATAGGGCTTGGATTCGGAATCGATTCAGATGTCCTGATTCGAATCAATGAATCATTTTCACTGATCCCACCACAAAAAAATTAATTAAAAACAAGGTTTAACAGTCCTTGTATTGTTATTAATGTTACGACACAAAAAATACCAGTGAAATTTAGCAATGCAGTTTCGATTCCACGGCTAAAACTACGATCTAATATAAATGTAAAAGATTATTGAAGTCATTCATAAAAAAGAACAAATAATCAAAGTAGCCTGCAAGCAATAACACAAATAAATAAATACAATAAAACAAACATAGGCTAAATAAAAAATCAGATAGGTCCATCGGTAGTTGTTAGGTACAGGTATTTAATAAAATAATCAAATGTGAAATAACTGCATAGTCTGTATAAATTAAATATGGATTATGCCTTATTAAAGTTGGAAAAGTTAGGCTTTTATTTCTTTGCCATTTGTTGTTTGATTATCATTAATGACACAGACAGCAACAGGTTTATTAGGTTGCTGTCACTTTAAGACCGAAAACACGGATCCAATACAATGACACACACACGCGTTTCGAGAATTTTGTGTGAACTTGTCCGTTCAAGCGCAAGAAGATGTGAAGAAGACTAGTATTACGAGTAACGTCAATCAGATATTATATTCAGTGCTTATGGAAATATGGAAAAAATATCGATTCGTGGCTTTTTTTTTAAAATAACATTTTTTTTTTCCTAGCCGCAATTACTAACTATTAACATTATAATAATGATTTTTAATCAACCGTAACATTATCCAAAGTTCCCTGTTTGCTCGGATGGCTTTTAAAAACGAATCCCATTGTAAAACTCTCTTAACTGCGAAGATATTCATCACTGCAGGCTCATAAACATGGCATTACCATATTAATGATCCAATGTTCCATGGTAAAATAAGGTAGAGCCTGTTTTTTGTTTTTGAAAGCTCTCTTGTCTCTTAGGTGGGTCGTGACCTTAGTTGTGTACATTAACCATAAGGGACGATTTGACTGTCAAGGTGGAGCGTATTTGCATAATTACCTTGTAGTTCTTCTTGTGCTTTTGGCTGCCATCATCTTCACATTATGTGCAGTTGTTTACGTCAGTGCTCAAGGTACGTGTCTCTCCCGGACCCGATGCATGATGGGATTTCCTCGTGTGTGTGTGTGTAATGATGCAATGTAATTCTGGTGTGATTGGTCTTAGGAACCATAATGAACCCGGGCCCCCGGTGCTCGATGCCGGCCCTGGTGTATCTGCGTGCGGTTCTGTACGTCCCTGAGCTGGTGTGGGCCGTCCTGGGGGCCGTCTGGGTGTCGGATAACAGCACGGGCTGCAAGCCGGAGGAGGTCGGGGCGGTGATCGGGGCGGTGGTTTCCAGGTCAGGAAAACGTATTTAACAATATTCCTTTTCCAAAAATGCAAAAAGGATCATAAGTGACAGTAAAGACGTGTATAAATGTCATGTTTCATGTTCTTTTGAACTTTCTGTTCATTAAAGAATGTATAAACTGTTTTTAAATGTTTCTTGAGCATCAGATCCTCATATTACAGTGATTTCTGAAGGATCATGTGACACTGAAGACTGGAAAATCAGCTTTGATCTCAGGAATAAATTACACTTTACTAGATGTTCACATAGAAAACAACTGTTTTAGTTTGTAAAAATATTTCACAATTTTTACAGTATTTTTAAAGCCTTGGAACAGTAATGTTTATTTACAAAATGACTTGAATTTTGTTTCCAACTCGTTCTTGCCTCTGTAGCATATATGCAAATTTTGATTAAAGATAAATATAAGGACACAAAAGAAAGCACACAATAGTTTTAAATAACATGTGGTATGGTGTATTATTGTGTGATCTTTTATAGATTGTCATTACATAGATCAGTGGTTACAATCATATTTTGGATCTGTGATTTAAATAAAAATAACTCTCATAATCATCATCATTCTTTTAGAATTAAAGGAGTAGTTCACTTTTAAAAAACACTTGCTGATAATTTACTCACCCCCATGTCATCCAAGATGTCCATGTCTTTCTTTCTTGAGTCGAAAAGAAATGAAGGTTTTTGATGAAAACATTCCAGGATTTTTTTCCATATAATGGACTTCAATGGGGTCCAAACGGTTCAAGGTCCAAAAGACAGTTTCAGTGCAAACTACAAACTGTTCAAAGGGCTTTAAACGACACCAGACGATGAATAAGGGTCTTATCAAGCGAAACGATCGCTCATTTGATAAATAAATAATTAACAAAGTTTAAGTTTTATAAGCACAAATGGTCGCCTTGCTCTGTTCTGTGATGCGCGTTCGTGACTCTCCTGTTCGAACTCGTTCATCAAAATGAACGGATATTTTTTCCGAGTCAATTCGTTCATTGAATGAACCAAATGACTCTAAAAAAGATTTGTTCATTTTGATGAACGAGTTCGAACAGGAGAGTCACACAGAACAGAGCAAGGCGACCATTTGAGCTTATAAAACTTAAACTTTGTTATTTATTTATTAAATGAGCGATCGTTTCGCTTGATAAGACCCTTATTCATCGTCTGGAATTGTTTAAAGCCCTTTGAACAGTTTGTAGTTTGCACTGAAACTGTCTTTTGAACCTTGAACCGTTTGGACCCCATTGAAGTCCATTATATGGAGAAAATCCTGGAATGTTTTCATCAAAAAACCTTAATTTCTTTTCGACTGAAGAAAGAAAGACATGGACATCTTGGATGACACGGGGGCGAGTAAATCATCAGCAAAAGTTTTTTAAAAGTGAACTACTCCTTTAACTCTTTTTTTTTTTAATGTTATATTCTGTTGTGTTTAAAGGGGATGATCTTAAAACACCAACACTGTTATCTAGGTTTCGTAAAGTATAAGAAACGCCTCCATTGTAGTCTTGAGTTTTCTCAACAACACGTCACAATATTCCTCATTATAATAATTAATGCGCAGAATAAAGGGGCGGGGCCTGGTTGAGTTAGTTTATAGTGTGTTAAACTGGCGGTTATGGTAATTAGGGGCGGGAGATTTCCCAAACACACTCGAAGCGCTCGACTAGTCACAACACACTGCTCAGGCCGACCAATCAGAGCACAGTGTGCTTTTCAGAAGGAGGGGCTTCATAGAGACAGGAAGTAAACAGAGCGTTCCTGACAGACTGAGATGAGAGGAGCCGCAACAAAGTCAGATAATGTGTTTTTAAACATTCAACTCAATCAATAAGTCCTCTTTAATGCCCCCGCGCTTCACTGTCTCTGTTGGCGTCCTCAGCTGGATCATCCTTCTCTCGATGGCTGTGGGAGTGCTGGTCGTGTTCGACCCTCTGGGGAGCCAGCGCTCGGGGGTTTCTCTGGACGCTCAGTCCGCCGTGAGGGATCTGGATCTGGAGGGCAGCGAGTCGTCTCAGCTCTTCTACACCGCACACACACTGGCCTCGCGTGTGTGGGAGAGCCGCCTGCGTCTCCTCTGCTTCTGTCTGCCTCAGGACGACAACCATCGAGCCGCGTTCTCCAGCATCGCACAGCTCGTCGGAGGATTCTTCCTGGTCAGAAACTTCTTCATAGCACTTTATGAAGCTTAAATTGACTAAAAAGTCACACTGTTCATATACATATGATATATACAGTGATGTGAATAAGTTTGGACACCCATGCTAAAGTTGCCTAAAAAGAGGAATAAAAAATCATCCTTTGGATATTGATCTTAATGCCTTAATTAGAAAAATGAGGAAAACTCCAACCTTTAAGGACACAAATTTTCTTTGTGAATGAATAATGTGTCATAAATAAATAAATGTTTTTCCTTAAAATACAGGGTGCATAAGTCAGGGCACCCCTGTGTTAAATTCCCATAGAGTCAGGCAGATTTTTATTTTTAAAAGCCAGTTATTTCATGGATCCAGGATAATATGCATCCTGATAAAGTTCCCTTGGCCTTTGGGATTAAAATATCCCCACATCATCATCACACACCTTCCACCACACCTAGAGATCGGCATGGGGTATTTCCATAAGATCATCTTTCAATGCAAATCAAACCAGCTATTAGGCTAACTGAAGTAAAACCATGCCAATCTCTAGGTGTGGTGAATGGTGTGTGTGATGATGTGGGGATATTTTAATCCCAAAGGCCAAGGGAACTTTATCAGGATGCATATTATCCTGGATCCATGAAATAACTGGCTTTTAAAAATAAAAATCTGCCTGACTCTATGGGAATTTAACAAAGGGGTGTCCTGACTTACGCACCCTGTATTTTAAGGAAAAACATTTATTTATTTATGATACATTATTCATTCACAAAGAAAATTGGTGTCCTTAAAAGGTTTGATTTTTCCTAATTTCTTTTTTAATTAAGGCATTAATTAATTTTATTTTTATTCCTCTTTTTAGGCAACTTTAGCATGGGTGTCCAAACTTATTCACATCACTGTATATATATCTTGTATGTTCAAAGTTAAAATCATTTCCTTGTTTACCACCTTGCTTCGTTCTCGAGTGAATCAGTGTTTTTTAACGTAACAAATGGACTATAATTTCTTTGTAATTAGTTACAATGGCATCCTTTGTTTTTCTCTGTTATTATTATCATATAAGAAGTTTATGCCCTTTTATCTTTTTGCTCGTTTATGCACTGAAATTCAAGGGCTTCGTTAATGTTCCCATACTTAAAGTTACCAAAGTCATTGCATGTGCTGCACTTTATTTAAACCATTTTGTTTTATTAGTATATTTGTACTTTACTTACATTTTTAGAATTTAAAAGATAATCAATATGTTTTTTGATACGTGAGCTCTCCGATTGTAGTGCTTGGGAAGCAAAAAAGTAGTGCGCTCAAACTCCTGTTTCCATGTTTGCAAATGATATGAAAATGACTTGGGTCATTATGATGCACCAGTTTTGGTAACACTTTACAATAAGGTTTCATTTCTAAACATTATTAACTACATTAGTTGACGTGAACTACCAATGAACAATACAGAATTCTACAGCTTTTATTCATTTTAATGGTAATCTGAGCATCTACTAATAGATTACTAAGATCAAATGTTGGTGCTCATTGTTAATTAATTAATGTTTGCTAATGCATTAACAAGGATGATAATCAATACATGGCTGATATTAAAATATATTGTCTAAATAAAATAAAAACAGTTATTTGTAAACGTAAGTGAATTAAGGCATTGCAACGTTGTAATGTACTATAGAGCCAGACCGATATATCGGCAGGCCAATATTATCGGCCGATATTAGGCATTTTCTAAAATATCGGTAACGGCAGATATAATGGCCGATACATGAATATTTCAAAAATAAAATAAAAACGGACGAAACACGTTTCAACCATGTCATGAGTGTTGGAGTTGTATAGTTTGTCCACCAGAGGGCACTCTACACCGTCCCTGTTAGCAACACTCGTGTATAACGCGCCACGCATCCTACAGCCTGCTGATCCAGCCAGAGTCGGGCAGAGAGAACCAGTTATCCGCGAGTGAGATAATTGGTGAAGTGTGTTCTTGGTGAGTTGGTCACGAGACATACATTGCTTGAATAACAATTAAAAGAACATCCCCATCAGTTCTCTTAACTCAAATAAGCATGACAAAATTTGTGACTATCATTGTGCAAATGCATTATCATATTATTTTAGTTAAAACTCATAAATAACTACAAATAACTAATGTTAGGGAAATCTGTTAATATTTTGTTGCACGTTTCTGAAATAAAAAAATAATAATATCGGCCGATATATCGGAATATCGGATTTTAAAACCAACAAATATTTTTATCGGTATCAGCCATCAAAATCCTTTATCGGTCGGGCTCTAGTGTACAATATGAAAATTTTTTATATTTTTATATTTTTAGTTTTGCTAATTTAGTTTTTTTTTTTTAGCGTTAGAAGATAATAAAGGTAATCTATATTTAGAAATATGAAAGAGGAAATGAGCATGCAAAGTTAAATATACAGTATCAGCCAATAGTGATAAATTAAAAAATCTGCAATATCGGTACCGATAATCGAAATGATACCGATATAATATATAACCTGTCACTGTCTGACCTGTTCCAGGACACAGACCTGGTTCCCAGTGATATCGCTGCGGGTCTGGCTCTTCTTCATCAGGAACAGGACAAGATGGAGCAGAGCAGAGACCCTGACGAGGTCCTGACCCACAGCCCGTCCTCCCCGATAGTGAGTCTAAGCTTATTAATGGGAATTAAAGGAGTAGTTCACTTTTAAAAAAAACTTTTTCTGATAATTTACTCACCCCCATGTCATCCAAGATGTCCATGTCTTTCTTTCTTCAGTCGAAAAGAAATGAAGGTTTTTGAGGAACACACTCCATATAATGGACTTCAATGGGGTCCAATTTGAGGGTTCAAATGTGAGTTTCAGTGCAGCTTCGACACAATCCAGCCGAGGAATAAGAGTCTGATCTAGACAAACCAGCGATATTTACAACAAAATACACATTTATATTATTTAACCACTAATGCTGGTCTTGCAGGAGCTGTGATGCGACACATTACGTGATCAGGGTCAGAGGTGGAAAGAGTACTGAAAATTTGTACTCAAGTACAAGTAGTTGCTAAAATAATACTCGATTACAAGCAAAAGTACTGGTGTTAAAAATGTACTTAAGTAAAAGTACAAAGTACCCCTCTCAAAAACTACTCAAGTACTAATTACTAATTACTTTTAGCCTATGATATTTATTTACTTTTATGGAAACCAAGTTATAAAAATGGTCTAATATGATTATTATTATTAATTAATTAATTATAATGCAAAATAAATAAGCTTATTGGGTTATTTTATTTATAAACTTCTTTTTTTTCTTTTTTTTTTACAATAAAGATTTCCAAAAGTACCCTACTAATATTTCAAAAGTTTCAAAAGTTATCAGCATTTAGCACTGACACAAATGTGCCATCAAGACAGAATGACAATCAGTGCAGTTACACTGTTATGCCAGTGGGTCATGGCCGGCAAGATACTCTTTTTATGAAAGAGTCATTATTAAACTCTTCATTCTAAGCTTAAAACACGGATTCAATATTAATAAAACAATGTGTTGACAATGACATATAATATAACTTTTTAATCTAAGTTTACAATGCTAAATCTTTATTACGGTATATGTGCTTGTCACCTGAGTAACGCTGAAGCTCATGTTTCAAGTGATGTTTTTAGTCAAATTATCGTGAGGTCTACCCAACTTTAAAAACAAAAACAACTGAACTATCACATATCACTGCAGAAACAAAGTTTCTATAAAACGTCTCCTTTCCTTCCTCTGTATAAGAAAAACTCCTCCATGTGGGGTCATGGGCACTTGTCATCTGCATGGTATTTCTTCGGAATTTTCAATGAATTCAGTGTCTCGAATGTCCATGTCCATTATGGCAAAGTTCTTTGATAACACTAAAATACAAACTGAAGGACGTGTGAGGACGAATATAGCTCTCCAGGAACCGGGCTTTTTTCCCGCTCCAAATACAAGGGTTTTTATTGGCCCGCCCACGATCACTTATTTCCATTGGATACCCAAATGCTGGTCAAAGATTTGAATATTTGTTGAATTCAAATTGTACAAGTACTTTGTAATTAATGGGATTTTTAAAGTAGTGAAGTACATTACTTAACTTAATTTGTACTCAAGTACAAGGAAAATTACAGACTAAAAAATGTACTCATAAAAGTACAAGTACACGAAAAAACTACTTAATTACAGTAATCTGAGTAGTTGTAATTCGTTACTTCCACCTCTGGGTGAAAGGTCAAGCGGGACATATGCGGAAGAACAACAGACCGTGCAAAGACTAAGTCAAACACACAATGTCGGATGATTTTTAAGTTGGAGGATAAAATGAGATGAGAGTTTGTCGCTCTACCCCACATTTCTGAACCGGAACACTCGACCTTTCAACTTTTTACGTAAAGTCGTGGACGTAAAACTGAAAACGAGCATAAAAAGTTGCCTATATAAATGTGTATTTTGTTGTAAAATATCGCTGGTTTGTCTAGATCAGACTCTTATTCCTCGGCTGGATCGTGTCTTTGAAGCTGCACTGAAACTCACATCTGGACCTTCGACCCGTTGGACCCCATTGAAGTCACTAAATGGTGAAACCCTGGAGTGTGTTCCTCAAAAACCTTCATTTTTTTTGCACTTTGTTATTTATTTATTAAATGAGCGATCGTTTCGCTTGATAAGACCCTTATTCATCGTCTGGAATCGTTTAAAGCCCTTTGAACAGTTTGTAGTTTGCACTGAAACTGTCATTTGGACCTTGAACCGTTTGGACCCCATTGAAGTCCATTATATGGAGAAAATCCTGGAATGTTTTCATCAAAAACCTTAATTTCTTTTCGACTGAAGAAAGAAAGACATGGACATCTTGGATGACGTGAGGGAGAGCAAACTATCAGGAGATGTTAATTCTGAAGTGAACACCTTTAATGCATGTGAAGTATACCCAGTGCACGCTGTGATCCGCCACTTCTGCTGTGTTTGCCCAGAGGGAGGATCTGGAGATAGAGCTGGAGAAAGCCACTCACTGTATGCAGTTTGCAGCAGCTGCGTATGGATGGCCGCTGTACGTCTACTCAAACCCGCTCACGGGGCTCTGCAAACTCAGTGGAGATTGGTGGGTATAAAGTTTGCTAAAGTTCGCTAACCGTATTAAAGCGCGAGTTCAACGAAAAATGAAAATTAGCCCATGATTTACTCACACTGAAGCCATCCTAGGTGTATATGACATTCTTCTTTCAGACGAATACAATCAGAGTTATATTAAAAATTTTCCTGGCTCTTCCAAGCTTTAAAATGGCTGTGAATGGCCGTTTCTGTTTTGAAGTCCATTAAATCGATCATAAAAAGTGCATCTATCCATCATAAAAGTGCATCTGTCCATCATAAAAGTGCATCTATCCATCATAAAAGTGCATCTATCATCATAAAAGTGCATCTGTCCATCATAAAATTGCATCTGTCCATCATAAAAGTGCATCTATCATCATAAAAGTGCATCTGTCCATCATAAAAGTGCATCTGTCCATCATAAAAGTGCATCTATCATCATAAAAGTGCATCTGTCCATCATAAAAGTGCATCTATCCATCATAAAAGTGCATCTGTCCATCATAAAAGTGCATCTGTCCATCATAAAAGTGCATCTATCCATCATAAAAGTGCATCTGTCCATCATAAAAGTGCATCTGTCCATCATAAAAGTGCATCTGTCCATCATAAAAGTGCATCTATTCATCATAAAAGTGCATCTGTCCATCATAAAAGTGCATCTGTCCATCATAAAAGTGCATCTATTCATCATAAAAGTGCATCTGTCCATCATAAAAGTGAATCTATCCTCATATAGTGCATCTGTCCATCATAAAAGTGCATCTGTCCATCATAAAAGTGCATCTGTCCATCATAAAAGTGCAGCTATCCATCATAAAAGTGCATCTGTCCGTCATAAAAGTGCATCTATCCATCATAAAAGTGCATCTGTCCATCATAAAAGTGCATCTGTCCATCATAAAAGTGCATCTGTCCATCATAAAAGTGCATCTATCCATCATAAAAGTGCATCTATCCATCATAAAAGTGCATCTGTCCATCATAAAAGTGCATCTATCCATCATAAAAGTGCATCTGTCCATCATAAAAGTGCATCTGTCCATCATAAAAGTGCAGCTATCCATCATAAAAGTGCATCTGTCCATCATAAAAGTGAATCTATCCTCATATAGTGCATCTGTCCATCATAAAAGTGCATCTGTCCATCATAAAAGTGCATCTGTCCATCATAAAAGTGCAGCTATCCATCATAAAAGTGCATCTGTCCGTCATAAAAGTGCATCTGTCCATCATAAAAGTGCATCTATCCATCATAAAAGTGCATCTGTCCATCATAAAAGTGCATCTATCCATCATAAAAGTGCATCTGTCCATCATAAAAGTGCATCTATCCATCATAAAAGTGCATCTATCCATCATAAAAGTGCATCTGTCCATCCTAAAAGTGCATCTATCCATCATAAAAGTGCATCTGTCCGTCATAAAAGTGCATCTGTCCATCATAAAAGTGCATCTATCCATCATAAAAGTGCATCTGTCCATCATAAAAGTGCATCTATCCATCATAAAAGTGCATCTGTCCGTCATTAAAGTGCATCTATCCATCATAAAATTGAATCTATCCATCATAAAAGTGCATCCGTCCATCATAAAAGTGCATCTGTCCATCATAAAAGTGCATCTATCCATCATAAAAGTGCATCTATCATCATAAAAGTGCATCTGTCCATCATAAAAGTGCATCTATCATCATAAAAGTGCATCTGTCCATCATAAAAGTGCATCTATCCATCATAAAAGTGCATCTATCATCATAAAAGTGCATCTGTCCATCATAAAAGTGCATCTATCATCATAAAAGTGCATCTATCCATCATAAAAGTGCATCTGTCCATCATAAAAGTGCATCTGTCCATCATAAAAGTGCATCTATCCATCATAAAAGTGCATCTATCATCATAAAAGTGCATCTGTCCATCATAAAAGTGCATCTATCATCATAAAAGTGCATCTATCCATCATAAAAGTGCATCTGTCCATCATAAAAGTGCATCTATCTATCATAAAAGTGCATCTATCTATCATAAAAGTGCATCTGTCCATCATAAAAGTGCATCTATCCATCATAAAAGTGCATCTGTCCATCATAAAAGTGCATCTATCCATCATAAAAGTGCATCTGTCCATCATAAAAGTGCATCTGTCCATCATAAAAGTGCATCTATCCATCATAAAAGTGCATCTGTCCATCATAAAAGTGCATCTATCCATCATAAAAGTGCATCTATCCATCATAAAAGTGCATCTGTCCATCCTAAAAGTGCATCTATCCATCATAAAAGTGCATCTGTCCGTCATAAAAGTGCATCTGTCCATCATAAAAGTGCATCTATCCATCATAAAAGTGCATCTATCCATCATAAAAGTGCATCTGTCCATCATAAAAGTGCATCTATCCATCATAAAAGTGCATCTGTCCGTCATTAAAGTGCATCTATCCATCATAAAATTGAATCTATCCATCATAAAAGTGCATCCGTCCATCATAAAAGTGCATCTGTCCATCATAAAAGTGCATCTATCCATCATAAAAGTGCATCTATCCATCATAAAAGTGCATCTATCATCATAAAAGTGCATCTGTCCATCATAAAAGTGCATCTATCATCATAAAAGTGCATCTATCCATCATAAAAGTGCATCTATCATCATAAAAGTGCATCTATCCATCATAAAAGTGCATCTGTCCATCATAAAAGTGCATCTGTCCATCATAAAAGTGCATCTGTCCATCATAAAAGTGCATCTATCATCATAAAAGTGCATCTATCCATCATAAAAGTGCATCTGTCCATCATAAAAGTGCATCTATCCATCATAAAAGTGCATCTGTCCATCATAAAAGTGCATCTATTCATCATAAAAGTGCATCTATCCATCATAAAAGTGCATCTATCCATCATAAAAGTGCATCTGTCCATCATAAAAGTGCATCTGTCCATCATAAAAGTGCATCTATCCATCATAAAAGTGCATCTGTCCATCATAAAAGTGCATCTATCCATCATAAAAGTGCATCTGTCCATCATAAAAGTGCATCTATCATCATAAAAGTGCATCTATCCATCATAAAAGTGCATCTATCCATCATAAAAGTGCATCTGTCCATCATAAAAGTGCATCTGTCCATCATAAAAGTGCATCTATCATCATAAAAGTGCATCTATCCATCATAAAAGTGCATCTGTCCATCATAAAAGTGCATCTATCCATCATAAAAGTGCATCTGTCCATCATAAAAGTGCATCTATTCATCATAAAAGTGCATCTGTCCGTCATAAAAGTGCATCTGTCCATCATAAAAGTGCATCTGTCCATCATAAAAGTGCATCTGTCTGTCATAAAAGTGCATCTGTCCATCATAAAAGTGCATCTGTCCATCATAAAAGTGCATCTATTCATCATAAAAGTGCATCTATCCATCATAAAAGTGCATCTGTCCATCATAAAAGTGCATCTGTCCATCATAAAAGTGCATCTGTCCGTCACACTCCCTGATCTGTGTTTCAGCTGTCGGAGTCGTCAGGCGGAGTATGATCTAGTCGGAGGAGACGGTCTCGGCTGCCACTTCACTTCTATCCTTCAGAGCACAGGCCTCCAGTACCGAGACTTCATCCACATCAGCTTTCATAACCAGGTGACGTCTCAGGGTCACACACCCGTGTGCAGCAGAGTGTGTGTTCCCGTCCCAATTCCAAAAGAATGATTCCCATTTACTCTCACTCCCAGAATACAGTAAAAATACAGTACAGATCACAGCATTAGTTTTAATGTTTTTTTATGTTTTATTTAATAAGCCAGCTTAAACAATTATGCACACGCATTTAATTTAATGTAAATCCACCTTACACACACACACTAGGAAGCCACCTCCTTCTCTTAAATTATTGGTACACCAACTTCAGCTCATCATTCACGTCACCAGACACACCAAAGCAAACAAGAGACACAGGATAACTACAATTTACTTCAAAATTCGAACTGAACGCCTACAGCGACGTGTCTTTATTCCGTAGATCTACGAGATCCCGTTTTTCGTGGCGTTGGATCATCAGCGGGAGGCGGTGCTTGTTGCTGTGAGGGGGACGCTGTCGCTCAAGGTGAGTTTGAATCAGAAACTGTTCATACACTGATAATTATCACGATTCTCTGATCCTCCACATCTGCAGACATCTCCATAAACAAATACATACACTCTCGAGGTCTGCCAATCACTCCTCAAAGGACTTTTATATGTTTTTAACGTGTCAATTTAATTGATTAGTTAAGAAAAATTAAAAATAAATAAATGATGCCTATAGAATGCAAATAGAATTACCTTAAAATTCAAGATATCAGGGCAAAAATGCCTCTATATGAGATTTATATCACTTTACTTGTGTGGTCTGTGCCGGATCAGTGTGTGAATAAAAGTTCATTTATTTCAGTAATTCAACTTAAAATGTGAAACTAATATATTATATAGACCTCAAAGTGAGATATTTCAAGCCTTTATTTGTAATAATTGCGATGATTATGACTTACAGATATGAAAACCCCAAATACAAAATTAGAATATTGTGAAAAGCTTTTCATATCTGTAATCCATAATTATCACAATTATAACAAATAAAGGCTTGAAATATCTCACTTTGCATGTAATGAGTCTATATAATATATTAGTTTAAGTTGCTGTATATCGTGTCACAATCAGTGTTGGGTGTAACTAATTACGAAGTAATTAATTACTGTAATTTAATTACTTTTCCCTTGAAAATGTAAAGTAAGGGATTACTCTTCATTTATCTGTAATTTAATTACAGTTACTTCTGATGTAATTGAGGTAAATACTGTGTATAGATCTGATCTCATTTTAAGAGGTGTCTAAATATTACGACCGCACTCGTACGAATTTGTATGAATTATTGTAAAATATGTAAGAAAAAAGTGTGAAATGTCATGAGATCAGACATAAAACAATAGTGGGTTTAACATCAAAATATATTGTCTGATGTTAAAAAGTATGTTTTTATAGAGTAACCTTCTCCACCTTGGTCAGTTTAAGGATAATTCATGCAATTTTATAGTATTTATTTGAAAGAATTAAAACAGATTCATGTCTATCCTTGTATTATCCAGCTGGTTGAGATTGATATGGGATTTTGAAAGTAATTAATTATTAAAAGTAATTAAATACTTTTTAAAGAGAGTGATTAGGACAGTAATCTAATTACACTGTTGAAGAGGTAATTAGTAAAAAATACTTTTTTAGAGTAACTCACCCAACACTGGTCACAATACATCGCAATACAAAAATGCAGCAATATGCATCGTTTAGTTCACTAAAGATAAAATTTATTTGTAAGGAAAAAATGCAAGTTTTAGTGTCAGTACTGGATTAAACTACTATATATAATGCTGAATATAATGTATAATAATGCAATGGGGGATATTTATGTGTCCTGATAATGTTACCAGTAAAAAGTGTCCGACATTATTTTAAATACGTCTAGTCAGTGACAGAGGTCAAGCACACTCGTGTGAAATAATTCAGTGTTTTCAGCTTCTGAATGATGAATATGTTGCGATATGTTTGCAGGACGTGTTGACGGATCTCTCCGCTGAGTGTGAGAATATTTCTGTCGAAGGCGTGTCGGGGACCTGCTACGCTCACAAGGTAACCAAACCCCACGGGTGCACTCATGTTCATCAGTCCGTCAGAGGTCAGCCTGAGCGTGTGTGTGTGTGTGTGTGTGTGTGTGTGTCTGTGTCGCAGGGCATTTCTCAAGCGGCGCATTACATCTACAAGAAACTGGTCAACGATGGGATTCTGAGCCAGGCGTTCAACATCGCACCGGTGAGAGCTTCACCTGAGCTTTGTTCTCCTGTGGCAGCGGTGGACTCGCTGTGATTGTGTGTGTGTGTGTGTGTGTGTGTTTGCAGGAGTATAAGCTGGTCATCACAGGTCACAGTCTGGGTGCAGGAACGGCGTCTCTGCTGGCTGTGCTTCTTCACAACACACACCCCACACTGGAGTGCTTTGCTTTCTCTCCACCAGGGGGCTTGATGAGGTAATGTCTCACACACACACACACACACACACACACACACACACACACACACACACCCCACACTGGAGTGCTTCGCTTTCTCTCCACCAGGGGGCTTGATGAGGTAATGTCTCACACACACACACACACACACACACACACACACACCACACTGGAGTGCTTCACTTTCTCTCCACCAGGGGGCCTGATGAGCTCACTCTCACTCTCTCTCTCACACACACACTCTCTCTTTCCCTCTCTCTCTCTCACACACACACACACACACACACACACACACACAGCATATACTATACTATATATATATATAATTATATAATCCACATAGATTATATAAACAAACTTATGCTAGATGTGATTAATCATGATTAATTGATTTGGCAGCACTAATATATAAACTATATATATATATATATATATATATATATATATTAGGGCTGTGCAAAAATTAATTGTGATTAATCGCATCCAAAATAAAAGTCTGTGTCTACATAATATATTTGTGTGTGCTGTATATAATTATTTTGTATATATAAATACACCCACATGCATGTATATATTTAAGAAAATGTGTTATTCATTTATAAAATACTTATATGTATATAATATAGATTATGTATTTGTATATATATATATATATATATATACAGAATTTAAGCACAAATAATTCTTAAATATACATGCATGCATAGGTATTATATATACAAAATAATAATATACAGCACACACAAATATATAATGTAAACACAGACTTTTATTTTGGATGCGATTAATCGCAATTAATTTTTGCACAGCCCTAATATATATATATATATATATATATTTATATATATATATATATATTTTTATAATTATATAATCCACATAGATTATATAAACAAAATTATGTTTGATGTGATTAATCATGATTAATTGATTTGACAGCACTAATATATAAACTATATATATATTTATATATAAATGACACATGTAATAAGAATAATTGGCAGGAATATGGAATAAAGATGTTTTAAAAAGATTATTTTGCTCATTTATTTGTCCAAATACAGTAAAAACTGTAATAATGTGAAATATGACTACAAATTGAAAGAATTGTTTTCTATTGTAATGTGTTTTAAGATGTATTTTATTCCTGTGATCAAAGGTGAATTTTTAGTTCTTTCACAAATGATTCTCATTTATTTGAAATTGAAAACTATATCATTAAAAAATGCATTTACTGTCTGTTTTGATCAATTTGTTAATTATTCAAACCTTTTGACAGTCAATAGCACGTTTGTATCGTCATGGTTTTGAAGTGGTGTGTGCTGTCTCTCGTCAGTAAAGCGCTGGCCGATTACTCCAAGCAGTTCGTCGTCTCGGTGGTGCTGGGTAAAGATCTTGTGCCCAGGTGAGGTTTATTTATATCGCCACAGCGTCTGCGTATACGAAACTGTGGCTATCGTGAGCTTTCTTCTGACTTCTGCTTGTGCTGTACGCTTGATATCACTTCCTCAAACGGTCTGGCCTCGTCTGGTTTTTGCAGATTGAGTATCCCAAACATGGAAGACCTGAAAAGAAGATTATTAAAAGTGGTGTCTAACTGCAGCAAACCAAAGGTAAGATTATTCTCCAAGCCTAAACAACACATTATTATGATGACATAACGAATGGCCACTGTAGAACGCAAAAGCCCAGTCCCGGACATTTTGGGCGATCTCGAACCACATTTTCGGGCAGACTCACTAGTAGCCTAGACTTGTTGTTTAACTACTTGTTTTTTAGAGAAAATCCAGAGCTTCCCACTTGGTATTTACAACTTTCATGTGCGTTCAACTCTCTCTCTCTCTCTCTCTCAGTACAAGATATTAATGCACGGCTGCTGGTACGAGGTGTTTGGAGGAACTCCTGATGATTTCCCCACGGAGATGGAGAACCGAAGAGAGGAGGAGCTTAACCATCCGTTGCTAGGCGAGGAGAGTCTGTTGGTGCGACGCTCGACAACCTATCAGAGCCTGTCGTCTGACGACTCGCCCACCCACCACACACACTTACCCCTGTACCTGCCGGGCCGGGTCATGCACATCACCGAGGACGGGCCCACACGCAGGTCAGAGCCGGCACATCTCATCATGCACCTTTAACATAACACTGAGGTTCAGACTGTATCATCATGTGTTTGAAAGGCTCAAACATACTGTCATTTAAAAAAAAATATTATTATCATCTGTTTTTATGTGAATATACAGTAAAGTGTAATTTATATCCTGTGATCAAAGCATCATTACTCCAGTCTTCAGTGTCACATGACCCTTCACAAATCACTCTAATATGAGGATCTGATGATCAACAAACATTTATGCTTATTATCAGTGTTGAAAGAACATTTGTTGTAACATTATAAATGTCTTTATTGTCACTTTTGACAGTGGATTAACAGTGGATACAACATTATAAAATGTACAGAATGAGACGAGCTTGAAAATAGCAGATATACTGTACAAACTATACAATGTATTATAAAAAGAACATTTAATTAAGAGTATTTAAAAAATATAATATTAATAATAATAAAAGTGAAATGTATAATAAAAAGTAGAAAAGAGTATTTTGAGGATTTAAAATAATAATAATGAATAATTTTATTCTACTAATAAAAACAAAAAATAAAATTAGTATTTAATTAAAAATGTTTTTGTAAATATTATAATTTAAATGAATTACAATAATAAATTATTAAAGGGATATTTAATTATTTATAGATATAAATAATTTTAAATAATAATATTTTGTTTAATGAAATGTATAATAAAAAACAGTATCTCAAATAATAATTAAAAATAATTGAACACAATATATAATACATTTTAAAGAGTATTTAATTAAAGGGTGTTTAAAAATATAAATAATAAATAATAAAAAAATATTAGTAAAAAAAAAAAATAAAGTATTTAATTTAAAAAGGTTTTTGTAAATATAATAATTAAAATACTAATTACAATAACAAAAGTATCATTATTTATAAATATAATTGAAACTAATAATATATTTTTTAACTGAAATGTATAATAGAAAACAGTATCTTAAAAATAATAATTAAAAAAATTTAATATAATATATAATAAAAAATTAAAAAGATTGTTTAATTAAAGGGTGTTTAAAAAAATAATTAATAAAAATGAGTATTTAATTAAAAATGTTTTTGTGAATATAAAAATTATAATAATAATTTAAAACAAATTATATATTTTTAAATGAAATGTAAATAGAAAACAGAGTATCTTAAAAATAATCATTAAAAATAGTAATAATAAAAAGAATACAATATGTAATAAAAAATTAAAAGAGTATTTAATAAAAGGTGTTTAAAATATAATAATAATAATAATAAATAAAAATAGAAAACAGTATTTGATTAAAAAAGATATAATAATAAATCAAATATATAATAAAATCGTTTTCAGTCAGATTTAATCCCAGTTGCGCTCTTCTCTTCACACAGACACTGCTTCTCTCCGGTGAGGTACCGGGCGGAGTGGTCGAGCGAGACGTCGTTCCGGAACGTTCTGATCAGCCCGAGAATGATGGCGGATCACATGCCGGATGTGGTTCTGCGGGCCCTGAGGAGTCTGACCCAAGATCAGCACCCGTCGGCGCTCTGCCCGTCCTCCATGAGCAACAGCCACCTCAACGTCATCTGAGCGCTAACACATCTCACACACAGACATTCAACATGCGTATTTATTTCTGCCTTATGATCCCAGTGCTGCGTCTGCTTCATGAACGCCTGTGTATTCCCTCCATCATGACATTATTTGCAATGCTGTGTTGTTCAAACGTGAGGATTCTTTTCATATAAGCGGTTGTGCAAAGACGAGCGATTCAGAAAGTCAGTATTATGAGTGGGGTGTAATGTTTTTGTGATGTGTCTTTGTCACATGGGAATTGTGTGATCATTTGCCAAAAAAAGAGTGTTTTGCACTGATTGTAGATCAGTGAAACGCATCCGCCGTATGAGACTCTGATGCATGGCACCGAACGCATGAAAACATGTTTCTCCACTGCAGCCGTTTCAGGTTTTTCAGGGTGTCGTGCTTTTTCAATAATAAAAAATGTTGAAAAAAAAAAATGTATCTGGTCCATGTTGAGAAAAGTGAGATTGAAAAATGCATGTTTATTAGTGGTTCTTGTGAAACAGTGACCACAGTTGCTATAGTGTGTGCGTAAACTCGGAAATTTAGAATATTGTGCAAAAGTTCATGTATTTTAGTCATTCAAATTAAAAGGTGAAACTAATATGTTTAGTATATATAACTATATACATACCGGTATGCATGATTATACTCATCAGAGGGCCGACATTTCTGTATTTAAAATCCATTATTTATTCTTTTTTTTTCATGTAATATTCACATTTTCTGAGATTTAGAATTTGGGGTTTTCATAAGACATAATCATCAAAATTATAACTTTTGCACGATATTTGAATTTTTCGATTTTCACCTGTATGTGCTGTGCATGTGTGTGTGTGTGTGTGTGTATATACATATATATATGTGTGTGTGTGTGTGTGTGTGTGTGTACATATATGCTGTATATATATATATATATATATATATATATACAGTGTGTGTGTGCATATATAGTTCGTGAAAATAGTACAGAAACTTATCACTTGTTGATTCTCTCTTGACATGTGCAGATAATAAAATATAAATGTAATTTTCAATCAACAAGCTATTAATTGCGACGTTTTATATGCAAATATTTAAATGGTTCTTGTGAAAAAGTGACCACAGTTACTATAATATATATGTGTGTGTGCGCATGCGTAAACTAGAAAAATCTGAATAGCGTGCAAAAGTTCATGGGTTTCAGTAATTCCAATTAAAAGGTGAAAATAATATATTTAGTATATATAACTATATACATATGCATGATTATACTTTTCAGATGGCCGACATTTCTGTATTTCAAATCCATTATTTATTTATTTCTTCATGTAATCTAATTTTCTGAGATTTTGAATTTGGGGTTTTCATAAACTAAGACGTTTAAAATGATAACTTTTGCACGATATTAAATTTGTTTCACCTGTATATGTCCATGTATGTGTACATATCATATATACAGTGTGTGTGTGTGTGTGCTTATAGTTCGTGAATAGTACAGAAACTGTGGTCACTTGTTGATTCTCTCTTGACACGTGCAGATAATAATATATAAATGAAATTTTTAATCAACAAGCTATTAAACGCGATGTTTATATGCAAATATTTAAACGAAATAAACGAACCGAAAGAAGCATAAGTTTGAAGGGTGTCAACAAACGCCCTGGCTCCTCCCCCTTCTCCAGTGGAGCGTGACGTCATCATGTGACGGTCGGGAGACTCGGGACTGTAGTACTTAACGACTGCCGTTTAGTGCAGATTATCCCGGTCAAAAAAATAAATAAAAATAAAATAAAAACACACAAACGAGACGAGTTAGCTTGACAACGGAGAGGTTTTTATTTTCTCTTAATGTTGAAGGGGCTTCCAAAAAAAGTTACTCGTAAATGTAGTCCAACACTTAGTAAACCGAGATCTCGACGGTTAGCGCGCGAGCTGTCCCCTGCTAGCGTCTTGAAGTAAAGTAAAAACGAAGTAAAAGCGAAGTAAAGATGGAGTTGGAGGAGGGTGTGCTTTACCAGGAGGACCCGGGCACTTCTGCGATGATGTCCGAGCGAGTGTCCGGCTTGGCGAGCTCCATTTACCGCGAGTTCGAGCGGATGATCGGCAGATACGACGAGGACGTGGTGAAGGAACTTATGCCGCTGGTCGTGGCGGTTCTGGAGAACCTGGACTCGGTGTTCGCGGTGAACCAGGAGCACGAGGTGGACCTGGAGCTCCTGAAGGAGGACAACGAGCAGCTCATGACCCAGTACGAGCGAGAGAAAGCGCTGAGGAAGAGCGCAGAAGAGGTGAGGAGGAATATCTGACAGCACGAGTCAAACTAGGCCACTTGAGGAGCTTTAAAAGTCACTTCTGAAGCTGAGAGAGTCGCTGAGGTGAAATATATGCGTGCGGAATGTAAACAAACAGTGGGATTTAACGTTAACTCACCTAAAGTGTCTGATGTAAACATCAGCTGTGGTGCTGCTGGTCTGTGTGAGTCAACGCAAAGTCATAATCATATTTATCCCAAGTGTAACTTGCTGTGTTTTCAACATTCAATGCGAGATACTGAAATCATAACCTGTTATTAATTTTATTTTTTAGATTAGTGGAAAGAAAACATCCAATACAAATATTACAAAAAATAAATATAGACATATATTTAAAAATTTTAAAGAGTCTTAAAGTGTTCTGTAACTGTATTCAAATTTGTTTGTGGGCTATATTTAAACTTGTTGTACAAAACCCTTGTCTTAAAGGGATAGTTCACCTAAAAATGGAAATTATCCCATGATAATGTACTCGCCCCAAGCCATCCTCCGTCATATGACTTTTCATCCAAGGAGTTATATTAAAAAATATCCTGAGATTTTAAAGCTCTAAAAAGTGCATCCATCCCTCATAACAGTGATCCATACGCCTTCTGAAGCGAAGCCATGTTTACATGCTTGTAAGAGAAATATACACATTTATAACGTTATAAACTATAATCACTGGCTTCCGGTAATGACTGTTTGTGAATCTGGTTCTTGTAGAAGATTGACCTCTGACCTGACGCATGACGTAGGGTGTAGAAATAAAACGAGAAACTAAAGATCCTCCCACATTTCTCTTCAAAAATTAATTATTGTTTTCGACTTATAATTCATGAGCAGTGTTTTGTTTTGCTCTATCCTCTGTGCTTCTGCATTCATCAAGAGGTCATACGTTGGGACAGAGCCAGGTATTATAGTTTATAAAGTTATAGATATAGTCCTTTCAAAAACGCATGGCTTCACTTCAGAAGGCCTTTATTAACCCCTGCAGGCGTATGGATCACTGTTATGATGGATGGATTCGCTTTTTTGGGCTTCAAAATCTCAGGCTCCATTCACTCCCATTATAAAGCTGGGTATTTTCTAATATTACTCTTTGTGTATAGACTGTGTTTAGATGAAAGAAGAAAGTCATATGGCTTGAGAGCGAGTAAATTATGGGATGATTTTCATCTACCCTTTAACATACTGAGATTTAACCAACTAGTTAACCCCTTAACTGTCACCCCCCTTTTTGAGAATGGGGATTAAAATGCATTATTCACACTTAAATGGTTGTAATTCAAGAATGCTTTGGAATATATACCCAAGTTTGGTCTTGTTTTAAAGGAAACACTCAGCAGATTATTGTTGAAGTGAAAACACTTTGAAAAATGAAAGTATGAAAAAGTTATGGAAGTTTAAATTCACAGTAAATCAAATATACTGTACTATATATTTTATATAAAATATATATTTTTCACTCTAAAATTACTATAAAATCAAAGCCATAAATCTAACCAAGTTATGTTCTAATTTTGAAGTTCCCATGAGATTTTGTTTAGGCGTAGTACCAAAAATAGCCACCGGGTGCCATTGAATTCCATTGAATTTTGTTGTATACATTCTGCCTTAACAAATTAATACATCTCTGTCCAAATATCAATTTTGTCACAAAATTTGGAACATTGAGACTCAGACCTTTCTGGCAATATGTGTTTTGTCAAGATTAGAAAAGGTTTTGATCATAAATTATGAAATATAATGATGCCTAAAAGGGGAGGAGCCTGATAAAATAAGTACCGTTTCTATGGTAACGCAACGTTCAATTATAAAACGAGATTCACAGGATGAATTCTGAGTTTATAAGCTTTCAAATGATACCTAATTTATGATAACTGCTAAAATATGTGATATAATAAAAAAGGCGATAAAAAATAATATTATATTTTAGAGGATAATATATATATATATATTTATATATAGATTTTTATATATATATAATTTTAAATATATATATTTTTTTTATTTTTTATTTAAAAATACTAGATTATATGTTTTATTATGAACTTTTAGCATAAAAACAGAAGTTTCAATGATTAAAATTGGGTGCATCTGCATTGACATTTTGTGACAAAGGTCAGACCTCCTGTTATGATGCAGATTTTTTGAGGCGCACTCTGGTCATAAATTCATCAATTACTCTTCCTACATAATTTGTAACACAAAACAGGGGTCAAATATTTATTAAGAAGTCTTAGACCTTTCCAACAATATAGAATTTGTCATAATTATATTAGGATTTAATAGAAATATAGTGAAGTAAAGTTAGGCGTCCCGGTTATAAGTTTGTCTAGTTTCTCCAGTTAAACACACCTGAAGCGGTTCAGAAATATATCAGTACCGTCTCTCTCTATCTGGTGTTCACAAACAACTGGGAAAGTCATGGAAATGCATTGGTTGGAAGCGGCGATTGGGCCTTCATCAGGAATGAAAGCGAGGCTGTGAGGGATAGACACTTTTGGACTGTTATTTAATGTGTTTTGGGATTGTTCTGCTGACAAAACACTGCAAAAATATCTTTCCAAGTGATCTAGGAGTCTTTCCCTCACAGCCTCGCTTTCATAATTCATATTCCTGTCATGGCGCCGCTCTGAATAAGGTCTATCGACACCCATGAAG
>NC_142784.1:35205982-35325982 GCF_988280905.1 Pimephales promelas | reverse complement strand
CCCTAACCCTAACCCTAACCCTAACCCTAACCCTAACCCTAACCCTAACCCTAACCCTAACCCTAACCCTAACCCTAACCCTAACCCTAACCCTAACCCTAACCCTAACCCTAACCCTAACCCTAACCCTAACCCTAACCCTAACCCTAACCCTAACCCTAACCCTAACCCTAACCCTAACCCTAACCCTAACCCTAACCCTAACCCTAACCCTAACCCTAACCCTAACCCTAACCCTAACCCTAACCCTAACCCTAACCCTAACCCTAACCCTAACCCTAACCCTAACCCTAACCCTAACCCTAACCCTAACCCTAACCCTAACCCTAACCCTAACCCTAACCCTAACCCTAACCCTAACCCTAACCCTAACCCTAACCCTAACCCTAACCCTAACCCTAACCCTAACCCTAACCCTAACCCTAACCCTAACCCTAACCCTAACCCTAACCCTAACCCTAACCCTAACCCTAACCCTAACCCTAACCCTAACCCTAACCCTAACCCTAACCCTAACCCTAACCCTAACCCTAACCCTAACCCTAACCCTAACCCTAACCCTAACCCTAACCCTAACCCTAACCCTAACCCTAACCCTAACCCTAACCCTAACCCTAACCCTAACCCTAACCCTAACCCTAACCCTAACCCTAACCCTAACCCTAACCCTAACCCTAACCCTAACCCTAACCCTAACCCTAACCCTAACCCTAACCCTAACCCTAACCCTAACCCTAACCCTAACCCTAACCCTAACCCTAACCCTAACCCTAACCCTAACCCTAACCCTAACCCACCTGCCCTTTCCCTAACCCTAACCATAGTAGCCCTATGGTCTCTACACCCATTGGAGCTTGGGTTGGCCTAGCCTAACTGGATGTAGGCCTACACCTGCCCTTTCCCTAACCCTAACCATAGTAGCCCTATGGTCTCTACACCTATTGGAGCTTGGTTGGGCCTAGCCTAACTGGATGTAGGCCGACACCTGCCCTCTCCCCAACCCTAACCATAGTAGCCCTGTGGTCTTTACACCTGGTAGAGTTTGGTGGGACCTAGCCTAACTGGATGTAGGCCTACATCTGCCCTTTCCCTAACCCTAACCATAGTAGCCCTATGGTCTCTACACCTATTGGAGCTTGGTTTGGCCTAGCCTAACTGGATGTAGGCCTACACCTGCCCTTTCCCTAACCCTAACCATAGTAGCCCTATGGTCTCTACACCTATTGGAGCTTGGGTTGGCCTAGCCTAACTGGATGTAGGCCTACACCTGCCCTTTCCCTAACCCTAACCATAGTAGCCCTATGGTCTCTACACCTATGGGAGCTTGGTGGGGCCTAGCCTAACTGGATGTAGGCCGACACCTGCCCTCTCCCCAACCCCAACTATAGTAGCCCTGTGGTCTTTACACCTGGTAGAGTTTGGTGGGACCTAGCCTAACTGGATGTAGGCCTACACCTGCCCTTTCCCTAACCCTAACCATAGTAGCCCTATGGTCTCTACACCTATTGGAGCTTGGTTTGGCCTAGCCTAACTGGATGTAGGCCTACACCTGCCCTTTCCCTTAGGCCTACACCTGCCCTTTCCCTAACCCTAACCATAGTAGCCCTATGGTCTCTACACCTATTGGAGCTTGGTTTGGCCTAGCCTAACTGGATGTAGGCCTACACCTGCCCTTTCCCTAACCCTAACCATAGTAGCCCTATGGTCTCTACACCTATTGGAGCTTGGGTTGGCCTAGCCTAACTGGATGTAGGCCTACACCTGCCCTTTCCCTAACCCTAACCATAGTAGCCCTATGGTCTCTACACCTATTGGAGCTTGGTTTGGCCTAGCCTAACTGGAGGTAGGCCTACACCTGCCCTTTTCCTAACCCTAACCATAGTAGCCCTATGGTCTCTACACCTATTGGAGCTTGGTTGGGCCTAGCCTAACTGGATGTAGGCCGACACCTGCCCTTTCCCTAACCCTAACCATAGTAGCCCTATGGTCTCTACACCTATTTGAGCTTGGTTTGGCCTAGCCTAACTGGATGTAGGCCTACACCTGCCCTTTCCCTAACCCTAACCATAGTAGCCCTATGGTCTCTACACCTATTGGAGCTTGGTTTGGCCTAGCCTAACTGGATGTAGGCCGACACCTGCCCTTTCCCTAACCCTAACCATAGTAGCCCTATGGTCTCTACACCTATTGGAGCTTGGTTTGGCCTAGCCTAACTGGATGTAGGCCGACACCTGCCTTTTTCCTAACCCCAACCATAGTAGCCCTGTGGTCCTTACAACCGGGGGGTTGGTGGGGCCTAGCCTAACTGGATGTAGGCCTACACCGGCCCTTTCCCTAACCCTAACCATAGTAGCCCTATGGTCTCTACACCTATTGGAGCTTGGTTTGGCCTAGCCTAACTGGATGTAGGCCTACACCTGCCCTTTCCCTAACCCTAACCATAGTAGCCCTATGGTCTCTACACCTATTGGAGCTTGGTTGGGCCTAGCCTAACTGGATGTAGGCCGACACCTGCCCTTTCCCTAACCCCAACCATAGTAGCCCTGTGGTCCTTACACCTGGTGGAGTTTGGTGGGGCCTAGCCTAACTGGACGAAGCCCTACACCTGCCCTTCCCTAAACCCAACCATAGTAGCCCTGTGGTCCGTACACCTGGTGGAGTTTTTGGTTTTGTCTAGCCTAATGGGATGCGGGCCTAGACCTGGCCTTTCCCTAATCCCAACCATAGTAGCCCGGTGGTCTTTACACCGGGTGGAGGTTGGTTGGGCCTAGTCTAATGGCATGGAGGCCTATACAACGGTCATCCTCCACGCCTGTAGTACCGGGTTAGGCCAGTAGGGGCAAATTCGGGAGAAATGTCTCACCAGGATGGTGGGAACCACAACAAAAAAGCATGGGTCCCGGGAGTCGTCGGGGAGTGCATACAAATAAACGGTTCTGGTTTTTTTTCCTCCGGAGGGGGATTTCTACCTAGTCCATATAACTCTGGAAATAACAGAGTACGGTACATGAACTTCCAATCTCTGAAGATCCCCAAAAAAAGTTTTGGATCTGAAAGAGTGGGAAGGATGGTCTTGATTCAAGGTCAATAATAATAAAAAAATAAGCACATAATTAAAAGGGAGGACTCTAAGGTGGATTGAGAGTTTGAGTAATTGATTGATCTATGGAGTAGGCGGGTGGAAATAACTAGGAGGGACTTTGTAGAAACTCATACCACGATCGTGAAGACTACACCTAAAGAATATAGGTTGGGACAAGGCCTTCTAGTGGTATCTGAGGCGGACGAGGATATCTTTTTGGTAAGGATGATTTCCGTTTTGGTAGACTGTTTCTCGCAGGCCTTTTTCTGAGTAACCCGGATACCTTGCGGTGTTAACGAAGGGTTGCTTGGGGGAAGGAGGTAAGTGGACAGCCCCCCGGGTCCACTAGGACAGCACGCGGGGGGTGGTCTGAGGCTAACAGACCTTAAATCGGAGCCAAGTCTTCTATGGGTGATTATCACCCCTCATGCAACAGCACATTATGCAACAACATGCTGACACACTGACCTTGTTGGTTTGCCTTGGAGTATTGTAGAAGCGGGGAGTTAGACTGGAACGCAATTCAGGAGCCGAGGCATCCAGCGGTTGTTCTGTAATGGGACGATGTCGGTCTGGTCTTGCCTTGGCTCCGAGGGAGAAGAGCTGGTAGAAGCTTGATGTAGGAGCCGAACGTTCCTCATCCGCCAGTTCCGATACCCGCCCGATGGCAGGGGTCTTTTTCTTGGGAGGTAAAGAGAGGAAGACGGGAGGATTGGTTTTTTGGACATCGATAGGAGTATTGTAGGAGCAGGGAGTTGGACTGGAACGCAATTCAGGAGCCGAGGCATCCAGCGGTTGTTCTGTAATGGGATGATGTCGGTCTGGTCTTGCCTTGGCTCCGAGGGAGAAGGTCTGGTAGAAGCTTGGTGTAGGAGCCGAACGTTCCGCATCCGCCAGTTCCGATACCCGCCCGATTGCAAGGGTCCTTTTTGGGTTATTTCTAAAGTAAGGAGGTAGAGAGAAGAAGACGGGAGGATTGGTTTTTTGGACATCGATAAAATTCCAGAACTGGAACCCAACAACAATTGTGATTGTGGATCTGGTCTAATTCGATTAGTAATTGGTTACGGGACACTCGTCTTGGACTGATCATCCAGGATGGGCCGCCTCAGAGGAGGATGTCTGGTGTTTAAAAGGCCGAAACATCCGGTGAATCTGAGGTACACTACTGATGAGAGTGTCCTGAATATTTTCCTTCATGCATCATCTGGGGGAATAGGAAAGTTACCCCGACGTAGATGGGGTCTCCGGGTACACCAGGTAGTGGTCGGGATTGTGCTTCTCTCAGTACCGAAATTGTTTTTCTATAAACCTACCTAGGACGGAAAGGAGGAGGGGGATGGGTAGATCAACTCTATGTGGTAACCTACTCTTACTCTAAACTTAACCATAGTAGCCCTATGGAGTACAAACCTGTTCGGTTTAAACGGTGTAGGCGAAAGCGACTGTAGGCCTTAAATTACTCTTACTCTAAACCTAACCATAGTAGCCCTATGAACTACAAACCCGGTCGATTTAAAACATTATGGGCTAAAACAACTGTAGGCCTTAATCTACTCTTACTCTAAACCTAACCATAGTAGCCCGATGGAGTACAAACCTGGTAACATTATAGGCTAAAAGCAACGGTAGGCCTTAAGTCACTAGCCCTATGGAGTACAAATCTAGAGGGGCAAGCAGTATGACTAAATCAATTCTTATGGAAAAGGGGCAGTCAACGTAATCAGGGGAATTAGTAAAGTCGGCATGATTGAGCGGGACCCCTGTCCAAGTGTAATGGGGTCCACAATCAATCAAACAGCGGAATCACAAAAGCAGGGTGATTCGATACCCACAGGGGAGATAGTCGTTTCCCATTATAAGTCCTGAAGTTCTAACCCGACAGAGTAGTCAGACAAGCGTCGGCCAGTGCTTTTTCCTCAGTCCCGGAACCCTTTTGAAAAACCAGGAGGGGGAAGGGCTGTTGTAATATCCTCAAAAAACCTAACCCTAACCCTAACCCTAACCCTAACCCTAACCCTAACCCTAACCCTAACCCTAACCCTAACCCTAACCCTAACCCTAACCCTAACCCTAACCCTAACCCTAACCCTAACCCTAACCCTAACCCTAACCCTAACCCTAACCCTAACCCTAACCCTAACCCTAACCCTAACCCTAACCCTAACCCTAACCCTAACCCTAACCCTAACCCTAACCCTAACCCTAACCTAACCCTAACCCTAACCCTAACCCTAACCCTAACCCTACCCCTAACCCTAACCCTAACCCTAACCCTAACCCTAACCCTAACCCTAACCCTAACCCTAACCCTAACTCTAACCCTAACCCTAACCCTAACCCTAACCCTAACCCTAACCCTAACCCTAACCCTAACCCTAACCCTAACCCTAACCCTAACCCTAACCCTAACCCTAACTCTAACCCTAACCCTAACCCTAACCCTAACCCTAACCCTAACCCTAACCCTAACCCTAACCCTAACCCTAACCCTAACCCTAACCCTAACCCTAACCCTAACCCTAACCCCTAACCCTAACCCTAACCCTAACCCTAACCCTAACCCTAACCCTAACCCTAACCCTAACCCTAACCCTAACCCTAACCCTAACCCTAACCCTAACCCTAACCCTAACCCTAACCCTAACCCTAACCCTAACCCTAACCCTAACCCTAACCCTAACCCTAACCCTAACCCTAACCCTAACCCTAACCTAACCCTAACCCTAACCCTAACCCTAACCCTAACCCTAACCCTAACCCTAACCCTAACCCTAACCCTAACCCTAACCCTAACCCTAACCCTAACCCTAACCCTAACCCTAACCCTAACCCTAACCCTAACCCTAACCCTAACCCTAACCCTAACCCTAACCCTAACCCTAACCCTAACCCTAACCCTAACCCTAACCCTACACTCTAACCCTAACCCTAACCCTAACCCTAACCCTAACTAACCCTAACCCTAACCCTAACCCTAACCCTACCCTAACCCTAACCCTAACCCTAACCCTAACCCTAACCCTAACCCTAACCCTAACCCTAACCCTAACCCTAACCCTAACCCTATTGGAGCTTGGTTTGGCCTAGCCTAACTGGATGTAGGCCTATACCTGCCCTTTCCCTAACCTTAACCATAGTAGCCCTATGGTCTCTACACCTATTGGAGCTTGGTTTGGCCTAGCCTAACTGGATGTAGGCCGACACCTGCCCTTTCCCTAACCTTAACCATAGTAGCCCTATGGTCTCTACACCTATTGGAGCTTGGTTTGGCCTAGCCTAACTGGATGTAGGCCTATACCTGCCCTTTCCCTAACCCTAACCATAGTAGCCCTATGGTCTCTACACCTATTGGAGCTTGATTTGGCCTAGCCTAACTGGATGTAGGCCTATACCTGCCCTTTCCCTAACCTTAACCATAGTAGCCCTGTGGTCTCTACACCTATTGGAGCTTGGTTTGGCCTAGCCTAACGGGATGTAGGCCTACACCTGCCCTTTCCCTAACCCTAACCATAGTAGCCCTATGGTCTCTACACCTATTGGAGCTTGGTTTGGCCTAGCCTAACTGGATGTAGGCCTATACCTGCCCTTTCCCTAACCTTAACCATAGTAGCCCTGTGGTCTCTACACCTATTGGAGCTTGGTTTGGCCTAGCCTAACGGGATGTAGGCCTACACCTGCCCTTTCCCTAACCCTAACCATAGTAGCCCTATGGTCTCTACACCTATTGGAGCTTGGTTTGGCCTAGCCTAACTGGATGTAGGCCTATACCTGCCCTTTCCCTAACCCTAACCATAGTAGCCCTATGGTCTCTACACCTATTGGAGCTTGGTTTGGCCTAGCCTAACTGGATGTAGGCCTATACCTGCCCTTTCCCTAACCTTAACCATAGTAGCCCTGTGGTCTCTACACCTATTGGAGCTTGGTGGGGCCTAGCCTAACTGGATGTAGGCCTACACCTGCCCTTTCCCTAACCCTAACCATAGTAGCCCTATGGTCTCTACACCTATTGGAGCTTGGTTTGGCCTAGCCTAACTGGATGTAGGCCTATACCTGCCCTTTCCCTAACCTTAACCATAGTAGCCCTATGGTCTCTACACCGATTGGAGCTTGGTTTGGCCTAGCCTAACGGGATGTAGGCCTATACCTGCCCTTTCCCTAACCCCAACCATAGTAGCCCTGTGGTCCTTGCACCTGGTGGAGTTTGGTGGGGCCTAGCCTAACTGGACGAAGCCCTACACCTGCCCTTCCCTAAACCCAACCATAGTAGCCCTGGGGTCCGTACACCTGGTGGGGTTTTTGGTTTTGTCTAGCCTAAGGGGAGGCGGGCCTAGACCTGGCCTTTCCCTAATCCCAACCATAGTAGCCCGGTGGTCTTTACACCGGGTGGAGGTTGGTTTGGCCTAGCTTAATTGCATGGAGGCCTATACAACAGTCATCCTCCACGCCTGTAGTACCGGGTTAGGCCAGTAGGGGCAAATTCGGGAGAAATGTCTCACCAGGATGGTGGGAACCACAACAAAAAAGCATGGGTCCCGGGAGTCGTCGGGGAGTGCATACAAATAAACGGTTCTGATGGTTTTTTTTCCTCCGGAGGGGGATTTCTACCCAGTCCATATAACTCTGGAAATAACAGAGTACTGTACATGAACTTCCAATCTCTGAAGATCCCCAAAAAAAAGTTTTTTGGATCTGAAAGAGTGGGAAGGATGGCCTTGATTCAAGGTCAAGAATAAATAATAAAAAAGAATAAGCACATAATTAAGAGGGAGGACTCTAAGGTGGATTGAGAGTTTGAGTAATTGATTGATCTATGGAGTAGGCGGGTGGAAATAACTAGGAGGGACTTTGTAGAAACTCATACCACGATCGTGAAGACTACACCTAAAGAATATAGGTTGGGACAAGGCCTTCTAGTAGTATCTGCGGCGGACGAGGATATCTTTTTGGTAAGGATGATTTCCGTTTTGGTAGACTGTTTCTCGCAGGCCTTTTTCTGAGTAACCCGGATACCTTGCGGTGTTAACGAAGGGTTGCTTGGGGGAAGGAGGTAAGTGGACAGCCCCCCGGGTCCACTAGGACAGCACGCGGGGGGTGGTCTGAGGCTAACAGACCTTAAATCGGAGCCAAGTCTTCTATGGGTGATTATCACCCCTCATGCAACAGCACATTATGCAACAACATACTGACACACTGACCTTGTTGGCTTGCCTTGGAGTATGGTAGAAGCGGGGAGTTAGACTGGAACGCAATCCAGGAGCCGAGGCATCCAGCGGTTGTTCTGTAATGGGATGATGTCGGTCTGGTCTTGCCTTGGCTCCGAGGGAGAAGAGCTGGTAGAAGCTTGATGTAGGAGCCGAACGTTCCTCATCCGCCAGTTCCGATACCCGCCCGATGGCAGGGGTCTTTTTCTTGGGAGGTAAAGAGAAGAAGACGGGAGGATTGGTTTTTTGGACATCGATAGGAGTATTGTAGGAGCAGGGAGTTGGACTGGAACGCAATTCAGGAGCCGAGGCATCCAGCGGTTGTTCTGTAATGGGATGATGTCGGTCTGGTCTTGCCTTGGCTCCGAGGGAGAAGGTCTGGTAGAAGCTTGGTGTAGGAGCCGAACGTTCCGCATCCGCCAGTTCCGATACCCGCCCGATTGCAAGGGTCCTTTTTGGGTTATTTCTAAAGTAAGGAGGTAGAGAGAAGAAGACGGGAGGATTGGTTTTTTGGACATCGATAAAATTCCAGAACTGGAACCCAACAACAATTGTGATTGTGGATCTGGTCTAATTCGATTAGTAATTGGTTACGGGACACTCGTCTTGGACTGATCATCCAGGATGGGCCGCCTCAGAGGAGGATGTCTGGTGTTTAAAAGGCCGAAACATCCGGTGAATCTGAGGTACACTACTGATGAGAGTGTCCTGAATATTTTCCTTCATGCATCATCTGGGGGAATAGGAAAGTTACCCCGACGTAGATGGGGTCTCCGGGTACACCAGGTAGTGGTCGGGATTGTGCTTCTCTCAGTACCGAAATTGTTTTTCTATAAACCTACCTAGGACGGAAAGGAGGAGGGGGATGGGTAGATCAACTCTATGTGGTAACCTACTCTTACTCTAAACTTAACCATAGTAGCCCTATGGAGTACAAACCTGTTCGGTTTAAACGGTGTAGGCGAAAGCGACTGTAGGCCTTAAATTACTCTTACTCTAAACCTAACCATAGTAGCCCTATGAACTACAAACCCGGTCGATTTAAAACATTATGGGCTAAAACAACTGTAGGCCTTAATCTACTCTTACTCTAAACCTAACCATAGTAGCCCTATGGAGTACAAACCTGGTAACATTATAGGCTAAAAGCAACGGTAGGCCTTAAGTCACTAGCCCTATGGAGTACAAATCTAGAGGGGCAAGCAGTATGACTAAATCAATTCTTATGGAAAAGGGGCAGTCAACGTAATCAGGGGAATTAGTAAAGTCGGCATGATTGAGCGGGACCCCTGTCCAAGTGTAATGGGGTCCACAATCAATCAAACAGCGGAATCACAAAAGCAGGGTGATTCGATACCCACAGGGGAGATAGTCGTTTCCCATTATAAGTCCTGAAGTTCTAACCCGACAGAGTAGTCAGACAAGCGTCGGCCAGTGCTTTTTCCTCAGTCCCGGAACCCTTTTGAAAAACCAGGAGGGGGAAGGGCTGTTGTAATATCCTCAAAAAACCTAACCCTAACCCTAACCCTAACCCTAACCCTAACCCTAACCCTAACCCTAACCTAACCCTAACCCTAACCCTAACCCTAACCCTAACCCTAACCCTAACCCTAACCCACCCCTAACTCCACCCCTAGCCCTTCCTGGGCGGAGCTATAAGGTCACTTCCGGGTATTTTTGGAGTGCCAATAACTCCCGACTGGAACATCGTAGAGACATCAGAGTAGACTCATTCGAAAGGTCTTCGAAAACCCTTTCCAATGACGCCCTATTTATATCACTGACAACTTCCGGGGCGGAGCTATGGCACAATATATATTCGCGTATCAAAAAAATATCTCGGCCTAGGAAGGTCGCAGCGACACAAACGAGGTGTCGTTGGAAAGCACTCGCCGAGACCTTTCCAATGACACCAATCACGAGTCGTTTCGACTTTCCTACACCGAGATAATTTTTGGATACATGATTACATTTGGTCCCCTAGCTCCTCCCCCAAAGCTCAGAATGACACAAGTCTGGTGTCATCTTAAAGCACTCATTCAGACCTCACGGTTGACCCATCCCATGGTTCGATACGACCTTCCCTTTAGGAGATATGACCACTTCCGTTTTACACTTTGGGTGGCTATATCTCATGAACCATAAGTCACACAGACATGGGGCGGGGCTCATTTGAAAGGTGGGAACAAACCCTTTCGAATGATACCAATTGTATGTCGCTGGCACCTATCTGGGCGGAGCTATAAGGTCTCCTGGCCTGGTGTGGTGTTATCCCACCTACAAAAAACACAAGTCCCACCTCCAAAAAAAAAAAAAAAACAAGTCCCACCCCCAAAAAAACACAAGTCCCACCCACAAAAAACACAAGTCCCACCTCCAAAAAACACAAGTCCCACCTCCAAAAAACACAAGTCCCAACCCCAAAAAACACAAGTCCCACCTCCAAAAAAAAAAAAAAAAACACAAGTCCAACCTACAAAAAAAAAAAAAAAAAAAAAAACAAGTCCCACCCAAAAAAAACACAAGTCCCACCCAAAAAAAACACAAGTCCCACCTCCAAAAAACACAAGTCCAACCTTAAAAAAAAAAAAAAAAAAAAAAAAAAAACACAAGTCCCACCCAAAAAAAACACAAGTCCCACCCAAAAAAAACACAAGTCCCACCTCCAAAAAACACAAGTCCAACCTTAAAAAAAAAAAAAAAAAAAAAAAAAAACACAAGTCCAACCTACAAAAAAAAAAAAAAACACAAGTCCCACCCAAAAAAAACACAAGTCCCACCCAAAAAAAACACAAGTCCCACCTCCAAAAAAAACACAAGTCCCAACCCCAAAAACACAAGTCCCACCCACTGAAACTGTGAAAGTCAATCCTATTTGCAGTACCATATCTTGTCCCCTGGTGGCGCTAGAGATCCCAAACCACTTGCAATCGACTCCCCGCCCCCGAATTAGTATATGGGCGGAGTTTCAGCCACGTGGGCCCCCGGGAACCAGGAGAAATAGGGGGGGGGCTCATGAGCCCGGGGGCTCATCTTCGCATTTTACCCTATTACCTAACCCTAACCTAACCCTAACCCTAACCCTAACCCTAACCCTAACCCTAACCCTAACCCTAACCCTAACCCTAACCCTAACCCTAACCCTAACCCTAACCTAACCCTAACCCTAACCCTAACCCTAACCCTAACCCTAACCCTAACCCTAACCCACCCCTAACTCCACCCCTAGCCCTTCCTGGGCGGAGCTATAAGGTCACTTCCGGGTATTTTTGGAGTGCCAATAACTCCCGACTGGAACATCGTAGAGACATCAGAGTAGACTCATTCGAAAGGTCTTCGAAAACCCTTTCCAATGACGCCCTATTTATATCACTGACAACTTCCGGGGCGGAGCTATGGCACAATATATATTCGCGTATCAAAAAAATATCTCGGCCTAGGAAGGTCGCAGCGACACAAACGAGGTGTCGTTGGAAAGCACTCGCCGAGACCTTTCCAATGACACCAATCACGAGTCGTTTCGACTTTCCTACACCGAGATAATTTTTGGATACATGATTACATTTGGTCCCCTAGCTCCTCCCCCAAAGCTCAGAATGACACAAGTCTGGTGTCATCTTAAAGCACTCATTCAGACCTCACGGTTGACCCATCCCATGGTTCGATACGACCTTCCCTTTAGGAGATATGACCACTTCCGTTTTACACTTTGGGTGGCTATATCTCATGAACCATAAGTCACACAGACATGGGGCGGGGCTCATTTGAAAGGTGGGAACAAACCCTTTCGAATGATACCAATTGTATGTCGCTGGCACCTATCTGGGCGGAGCTATAAGGTCTCCTGGCCTGGTGTGGTGTTATCCCACCTACAAAAAACACAAGTCCCACCTCCAAAAAAAAAAAAAAAACAAGTCCCACCCCCAAAAAAACACAAGTCCCACCCACAAAAAACACAAGTCCCACCTCCAAAAAACACAAGTCCCACCTCCAAAAAACACAAGTCCCAACCCCAAAAAACACAAGTCCCACCTCCAAAAAAAAAAAAAAAACACAAGTCCAACCTACAAAAAAAAAAAAAAAAAAAAAAAAACAAGTCCCACCCAAAAAAAACACAAGTCCCACCCAAAAAAAACACAAGTCCCACCTCCAAAAAACACAAGTCCAACCTTAAAAAAAAAAAAAAAAAAAAAAAAAACACAAGTCCCACCCAAAAAAAACACAAGTCCCACCCAAAAAAAACACAAGTCCCACCTCCAAAAAACACAAGTCCAACCTTAAAAAAAAAAAAAAAAAAAAAAAAAAACACAAGTCCAACCTACAAAAAAAAAAAAAAACACAAGTCCCACCCAAAAAAAACACAAGTCCCACCCAAAAAAAACACAAGTCCCACCTCCAAAAAAAACACAAGTCCCAACCCCAAAAACACAAGTCCCACCCACTGAAACTGTGAAAGTCAATCCTATTTGCAGTACCATATCTTGTCCCCTGGTGGCGCTAGAGATCCCAAACCACTTGCAATCGACTCCCCGCCCCCGAATTAGTATATGGGCGGAGTTTCAGCCACGTGGGCCCCCGGGAACCAGGAGAAATAGGGGGGGGGCTCATGAGCCCGGGGGCTCATCTTCGCATTTTACCCTATTACCTAACCCTAACCCTAACCCTAACCCTAACCCTAACCCTAACCCTAACCCTAACCTAACCCTAACCCTAACCCTAACCCTAACCCTAACCCTAACCCTAACCCACCCCTAACTCCACCCCTAGCCCTTCCTGGGCGGAGCTATAAGGTCACTTCCGGGTATTTTTGGAGTGCCAATAACTCCCGACTGGAACATCGTAGAGACATCAGAGTAGACTCATTCGAAAGGTCTTCGAAAACCCTTTCCAATGACGCCCTATTTATATCACTGACAACTTCCGGGGCGGAGCTATGGCACAATATATATTCGCGTATCAAAAAAATATCTCGGCCTAGGAAGGTCGCAGCGACACAAACGAGGTGTCGTTGGAAAGCACTCGCCGAGACCTTTCCAATGACACCAATCACGAGTCGTTTCGACTTTCCTACACCGAGATAATTTTTGGATACATGATTACATTTGGTCCCCTAGCTCCTCCCCCAAAGCTCAGAATGACACAAGTCTGGTGTCATCTTAAAGCACTCATTCAGACCTCACGGTTGACCCATCCCATGGTTCGATACGACCTTCCCTTTAGGAGATATGACCACTTCCGTTTTACACTTTGGGTGGCTATATCTCATGAACCATAAGTCACACAGACATGGGGCGGGGCTCATTTGAAAGGTGGGAACAAACCCTTTCGAATGATACCAATTGTATGTCGCTGGCACCTATCTGGGCGGAGCTATAAGGTCTCCTGGCCTGGTGTGGTGTTATCCCACCTACAAAAAACACAAGTCCCACCTCCAAAAAAAAAAAAAAAACAAGTCCCACCCCCAAAAAAACACAAGTCCCACCCACAAAAAACACAAGTCCCACCTCCAAAAAACACAAGTCCCACCTCCAAAAAACACAAGTCCCAACCCCAAAAAACACAAGTCCCACCTCCAAAAAAAAAAAAAAAAACACAAGTCCAACCTACAAAAAAAAAAAAAAAAAAAAAAAACAAGTCCCACCCAAAAAAAACACAAGTCCCACCCAAAAAAAACACAAGTCCCACCTCCAAAAAACACAAGTCCAACCTTAAAAAAAAAAAAAAAAAAAAAAAAAAACACAAGTCCCACCCAAAAAAAACACAAGTCCCACCCAAAAAAAACACAAGTCCCACCTCCAAAAAACACAAGTCCAACCTTAAAAAAAAAAAAAAAAAAAAAAAAAAACACAAGTCCAACCTACAAAAAAAAAAAAAAACACAAGTCCCACCCAAAAAAAACACAAGTCCCACCCAAAAAAAACACAAGTCCCACCTCCAAAAAAAACACAAGTCCCAACCCCAAAAACACAAGTCCCACCCACTGAAACTGTGAAAGTCAATCCTATTTGCAGTACCATATCTTGTCCCCTGGTGGCGCTAGAGATCCCAAACCACTTGCAATCGACTCCCCGCCCCCGAATTAGTATATGGGCGGAGTTTCAGCCACGTGGGCCCCCGGGAACCAGGAGAAATAGGGGGGGGGCTCATGAGCCCGGGGGCTCATCTTCGCATTTTACCCTATTACCTAACCCTAACCTAACCCTAACCCTAACCCTAACCCTAACCCTAACCCTAACCCTAACCCTAACCCTAACCCTAACCCTAACCCTAACCCTAACCCTAACCCTAACCCTAACCCTAACCCTAACCTAACCCTAACCCTAACCCTAACCCTAACCCTAACCCACCCCTAACTCCACCCCTAGCCCTTCCTGGGCGGAGCTATAAGGTCACTTCCGGGTATTTTTGGAGTGCCAATAACTCCCGACTGGAACATCGTAGAGACATCAGAGTAGACTCATTCGAAAGGTCTTCGAAAACCCTTTCCAATGACGCCCTATTTATATCACTGACAACTTCCGGGGCGGAGCTATGGCACAATATATATTCGCGTATCAAAAAAATATCTCGGCCTAGGAAGGTCGCAGCGACACAAACGAGGTGTCGTTGGAAAGCACTCGCCGAGACCTTTCCAATGACACCAATCACGAGTCGTTTCGACTTTCCTACACCGAGATAATTTTTGGATACATGATTACATTTGGTCCCCTAGCTCCTCCCCCAAAGCTCAGAATGACACAAGTCTGGTGTCATCTTAAAGCACTCATTCAGACCTCACGGTTGACCCATCCCATGGTTCGATACGACCTTCCCTTTAGGAGATATGACCACTTCCGTTTTACACTTTGGGTGGCTATATCTCATGAACCATAAGTCACACAGACATGGGGCGGGGCTCATTTGAAAGGTGGGAACAAACCCTTTCGAATGATACCAATTGTATGTCGCTGGCACCTATCTGGGCGGAGCTATAAGGTCTCCTGGCCTGGTGTGGTGTTATCCCACCTACAAAAAACACAAGTCCCACCTCCAAAAAAAAAAAAAAAAACAAGTCCCACCCCCAAAAAAACACAAGTCCCACCCACAAAAAACACAAGTCCCACCTCCAAAAAACACAAGTCCCACCTCCAAAAAACACAAGTCCCAACCCCAAAAAACACAAGTCCCACCTCCAAAAAAAAAAAAAAAACACAAGTCCAACCTACAAAAAAAAAAAAAAAAAAAAAAAACAAGTCCCACCCAAAAAAAACACAAGTCCCACCCAAAAAAAACACAAGTCCCACCTCCAAAAAACACAAGTCCAACCTTAAAAAAAAAAAAAAAAAAAAAAAAAAACACAAGTCCCACCCAAAAAAAACACAAGTCCCACCCAAAAAAAACACAAGTCCCACCTCCAAAAAACACAAGTCCAACCTTAAAAAAAAAAAAAAAAAAAAAAAAAAACACAAGTCCAACCTACAAAAAAAAAAAAAAAACACAAGTCCCACCCAAAAAAAACACAAGTCCCACCCAAAAAAAACACAAGTCCCACCTCCAAAAAAAACACAAGTCCCAACCCCAAAAACACAAGTCCCACCCACTGAAACTGTGAAAGTCAATCCTATTTGCAGTACCATATCTTGTCCCCTGGTGGCGCTAGAGATCCCAAACCACTTGCAATCGACTCCCCGCCCCCGAATTAGTATATGGGCGGAGTTTCAGCCACGTGGGCCCCCGGGAACCAGGAGAAATAGGGGGGGGGCTCATGAGCCCGGGGGCTCATCTTCGCATTTTACCCTATTACCTATCTGGGCGGAGCTATAAGGTCTCCTGGCCTGGTGTGGTGTTATCCCACCTACAAAAAACACAAGTCCCACCTCCAAAAAAAAAAAAAAAAACAAGTCCCACCCCCAAAAAAACACAAGTCCCACCCACAAAAAACACAAGTCCCACCTCCAAAAAACACAAGTCCCACCTCCAAAAAACACAAGTCCCAACCCCAAAAAACACAAGTCCCACCTCCAAAAAAAAAAAAAAAACACAAGTCCAACCTACAAAAAAAAAAAAAAAAAAAAAAAACAAGTCCCACCCAAAAAAAACACAAGTCCCACCCAAAAAAAACACAAGTCCCACCTCCAAAAAACACAAGTCCAACCTTAAAAAAAAAAAAAAAAAAAAAAAAAAACACAAGTCCCACCCAAAAAAAACACAAGTCCCACCCAAAAAAAACACAAGTCCCACCTCCAAAAAACACAAGTCCAACCTTAAAAAAAAAAAAAAAAAAAAAAAAAACACAAGTCCAACCTACAAAAAAAAAAAAAAACACAAGTCCCACCCAAAAAAAACACAAGTCCCACCCAAAAAAAACACAAGTCCCACCTCCAAAAAAAACACAAGTCCCAACCCCAAAAACACAAGTCCCACCCACTGAAACTGTGAAAGTCAATCCTATTTGCAGTACCATATCTTGTCCCCTGGTGGCGCTAGAGATCCCAAACCACTTGCAATCGACTCCCCGCCCCCGAATTAGTATATGGGCGGAGTTTCAGCCACGTGGGCCCCCGGGAACCAGGAGAAATAGGGGGGGGGCTCATGAGCCCGGGGGCTCATCTTCGCATTTTACCCTATTACCTAACCCTAACCCTAACCCTAACCCTAACCCTAACCCTAACCCTAACCCTAACCTAACCCTAACCCTAACCCTAACCCTAACCCTAACCCTAACCCTAACCCACCCCTAACTCCACCCCTAGCCCTTCCTGGGCGGAGCTATAAGGTCACTTCCGGGTATTTTTGGAGTGCCAATAACTCCCGACTGGAACATCGTAGAGACATCAGAGTAGACTCATTCGAAAGGTCTTCGAAAACCCTTTCCAATGACGCCCTATTTATATCACTGACAACTTCCGGGGCGGAGCTATGGCACAATATATATTCGCGTATCAAAAAAATATCTCGGCCTAGGAAGGTCGCAGCGACACAAACGAGGTGTCGTTGGAAAGCACTCGCCGAGACCTTTCCAATGACACCAATCACGAGTCGTTTCGACTTTCCTACACCGAGATAATTTTTGGATACATGATTACATTTGGTCCCCTAGCTCCTCCCCCAAAGCTCAGAATGACACAAGTCTGGTGTCATCTTAAAGCACTCATTCAGACCTCACGGTTGACCCATCCCATGGTTCGATACGACCTTCCCTTTAGGAGATATGACCACTTCCGTTTTACACTTTGGGTGGCTATATCTCATGAACCATAAGTCACACAGACATGGGGCGGGGCTCATTTGAAAGGTGGGAACAAACCCTTTCGAATGATACCAATTGTATGTCGCTGGCACCTATCTGGGCGGAGCTATAAGGTCTCCTGGCCTGGTGTGGTGTTATCCCACCTACAAAAAACACAAGTCCCACCTCCAAAAAAAAAAAAAAAACAAGTCCCACCCCCAAAAAAACACAAGTCCCACCCACAAAAAACACAAGTCCCACCTCCAAAAAACACAAGTCCCACCTCCAAAAAACACAAGTCCCAACCCCAAAAAACACAAGTCCCACCTCCAAAAAAAAAAAAAAAACACAAGTCCAACCTACAAAAAAAAAAAAAAAAAAAAAAACAAGTCCCACCCAAAAAAAACACAAGTCCCACCCAAAAAAAACACAAGTCCCACCTCCAAAAAACACAAGTCCAACCTTAAAAAAAAAAAAAAAAAAAAAAAAAAACACAAGTCCCACCCAAAAAAAACACAAGTCCCACCCAAAAAAAACACAAGTCCCACCTCCAAAAAACACAAGTCCAACCTTAAAAAAAAAAAAAAAAAAAAAAAAACACAAGTCCAACCTACAAAAAAAAAAAAAAACACAAGTCCCACCCAAAAAAAACACAAGTCCCACCCAAAAAAAACACAAGTCCCACCTCCAAAAAAAACACAAGTCCCAACCCCAAAAACACAAGTCCCACCCACTGAAACTGTGAAAGTCAATCCTATTTGCAGTACCATATCTTGTCCCCTGGTGGCGCTAGAGATCCCAAACCACTTGCAATCGACTCCCCGCCCCCGAATTAGTATATGGGCGGAGTTTCAGCCACGTGGGCCCCCGGGAACCAGGAGAAATAGGGGGGGGGCTCATGAGCCCGGGGGCTCATCTTCGCATTTTACCCTATTACCTAACCCTAACCTAACCCTAACCCTAACCCTAACCCTAACCCTAACCCTAACCCTAACCCTAACCCTAACCCTAACCCTAACCCTAACCCTAACCCTAACCTAACCCTAACCCTAACCCTAACCCTAACCCTAACCCTAACCCTAACCCTAACCCACCCCTAACTCCACCCCTAGCCCTTCCTGGGCGGAGCTATAAGGTCACTTCCGGGTATTTTTGGAGTGCCAATAACTCCCGACTGGAACATCGTAGAGACATCAGAGTAGACTCATTCGAAAGGTCTTCGAAAACCCTTTCCAATGACGCCCTATTTATATCACTGACAACTTCCGGGGCGGAGCTATGGCACAATATATATTCGCGTATCAAAAAAATATCTCGGCCTAGGAAGGTCGCAGCGACACAAACGAGGTGTCGTTGGAAAGCACTCGCCGAGACCTTTCCAATGACACCAATCACGAGTCGTTTCGACTTTCCTACACCGAGATAATTTTTGGATACATGATTACATTTGGTCCCCTAGCTCCTCCCCCAAAGCTCAGAATGACACAAGTCTGGTGTCATCTTAAAGCACTCATTCAGACCTCACGGTTGACCCATCCCATGGTTCGATACGACCTTCCCTTTAGGAGATATGACCACTTCCGTTTTACACTTTGGGTGGCTATATCTCATGAACCATAAGTCACACAGACATGGGGCGGGGCTCATTTGAAAGGTGGGAACAAACCCTTTCGAATGATACCAATTGTATGTCGCTGGCACCTATCTGGGCGGAGCTATAAGGTCTCCTGGCCTGGTGTGGTGTTATCCCACCTACAAAAAACACAAGTCCCACCTCCAAAAAAAAAAAAAAAACAAGTCCCACCCCCAAAAAAACACAAGTCCCACCCACAAAAAACACAAGTCCCACCTCCAAAAAACACAAGTCCCACCTCCAAAAAACACAAGTCCCAACCCCAAAAAACACAAGTCCCACCTCCAAAAAAAAAAAAAAAACACAAGTCCAACCTACAAAAAAAAAAAAAAAAAAAAAAACAAGTCCCACCCAAAAAAAACACAAGTCCCACCCAAAAAAAACACAAGTCCCACCTCCAAAAAACACAAGTCCAACCTTAAAAAAAAAAAAAAAAAAAAAAAAAACACAAGTCCCACCCAAAAAAAACACAAGTCCCACCCAAAAAAAACACAAGTCCCACCTCCAAAAAACACAAGTCCAACCTTAAAAAAAAAAAAAAAAAAAAAAAAAACACAAGTCCAACCTACAAAAAAAAAAAAAAACACAAGTCCCACCCAAAAAAAACACAAGTCCCACCCAAAAAAAACACAAGTCCCACCTCCAAAAAAAACACAAGTCCCAACCCCAAAAACACAAGTCCCACCCACTGAAACTGTGAAAGTCAATCCTATTTGCAGTACCATATCTTGTCCCCTGGTGGCGCTAGAGATCCCAAACCACTTGCAATCGACTCCCCGCCCCCGAATTAGTATATGGGCGGAGTTTCAGCCACGTGGGCCCCCGGGAACCAGGAGAAATAGGGGGGGGGCTCATGAGCCCGGGGGCTCATCTTCGCATTTTACCCTATTACCTATCTGGGCGGAGCTATAAGGTCTCCTGGCCTGGTGTGGTGTTATCCCACCTACAAAAAACACAAGTCCCACCTCCAAAAAAAAAAAAAAAACAAGTCCCACCCCCAAAAAAACACAAGTCCCACCCACAAAAAACACAAGTCCCACCTCCAAAAAACACAAGTCCCACCTCCAAAAAACACAAGTCCCAACCCCAAAAAACACAAGTCCCACCTCCAAAAAAAAAAAAAAAACACAAGTCCAACCTACAAAAAAAAAAAAAAAAAAAAAAACAAGTCCCACCCAAAAAAAACACAAGTCCCACCCAAAAAAAACACAAGTCCCACCTCCAAAAAACACAAGTCCAACCTTAAAAAAAAAAAAAAAAAAAAAAAAAACACAAGTCCCACCCAAAAAAAACACAAGTCCCACCCAAAAAAAACACAAGTCCCACCTCCAAAAAACACAAGTCCAACCTTAAAAAAAAAAAAAAAAAAAAAAAAAACACAAGTCCAACCTACAAAAAAAAAAAAAAACACAAGTCCCACCCAAAAAAAACACAAGTCCCACCCAAAAAAAACACAAGTCCCACCTCCAAAAAAAACACAAGTCCCAACCCCAAAAACACAAGTCCCACCCACTGAAACTGTGAAAGTCAATCCTATTTGCAGTACCATATCTTGTCCCCTGGTGGCGCTAGAGATCCCAAACCACTTGCAATCGACTCCCCGCCCCCGAATTAGTATATGGGCGGAGTTTCAGCCACGTGGGCCCCCGGGAACCAGGAGAAATAGGGGGGGGGCTCATGAGCCCGGGGGCTCATCTTCGCATTTTACCCTATTACCTAACCCTAACCCTAACCCTAACCCTAACCCTAACCCTAACCATAGTAGCCCTATGGTCTCTACACCTATTGGAGCTTGGTTTGGCCTAGCCTAACTGGATGTAGGCCTATACCTGCCCTTTCCCTAACCTTAACCATAGTAGCCCTGTGGTCTCTACACCTATTGGAGCTTGGTTTGGCCTAGCCTAACGGGATGTAGGCCTACACCTGCCCTTTCCCTAACCCTAACCATAGTAGCCCTATGGTCTCTACACCTATTGGAGCTTGGTTTGGCCTAGCCTAACTGGATGTAGGCCTATACCTGCCCTTTCCCTAACCCTAACCATAGTAGCCCTATGGTCTCTACACCTATTGGAGCTTGGTTTGGCCTAGCCTAACTGGATGTAGGCCTATACCTGCCCTTTCCCTAACCTTAACCATAGTAGCCCTGTGGTCTCTACACCTATTGGAGCTTGGTGGGGCCTAGCCTAACTGGATGTAGGCCTACACCTGCCCTTTCCCTAACCCTAACCATAGTAGCCCTATGGTCTCTACACCTATTGGAGCTTGGTTTGGCCTAGCCTAACTGGATGTAGGCCTATACCTGCCCTTTCCCTAACCTTAACCATAGTAGCCCTATGGTCTCTACACCGATTGGAGCTTGGTTTGGCCTAGCCTAACGGGATGTAGGCCTATACCTGCCCTTTCCCTAACCCCAACCATAGTAGCCCTGTGGTCCTTGCACCTGGTGGAGTTTGGTGGGGCCTAGCCTAACTGGACGAAGCCCTACACCTGCCCTTCCCTAAACCCAACCATAGTAGCCCTGGGGTCCGTACACCTGGTGGGGTTTTTGGTTTTGTCTAGCCTAAGGGGAGGCGGGCCTAGACCTGGCCTTTCCCTAATCCCAACCATAGTAGCCCGGTGGTCTTTACACCGGGTGGAGGTTGGTTTGGCCTAGCTTAATTGCATGGAGGCCTATACAACAGTCATCCTCCACGCCTGTAGTACCGGGTTAGGCCAGTAGGGGCAAATTCGGGAGAAATGTCTCACCAGGATGGTGGGAACCACAACAAAAAAGCATGGGTCCCGGGAGTCGTCGGGGAGTGCATACAAATAAACGGTTCTGATGGTTTTTTTTCCTCCGGAGGGGGATTTCTACCCAGTCCATATAACTCTGGAAATAACAGAGTACTGTACATGAACTTCCAATCTCTGAAGATCCCCAAAAAAAAGTTTTTTGGATCTGAAAGAGTGGGAAGGATGGCCTTGATTCAAGGTCAAGAATAAATAATAAAAAAGAATAAGCACATAATTAAGAGGGAGGACTCTAAGGTGGATTGAGAGTTTGAGTAATTGATTGATCTATGGAGTAGGCGGGTGGAAATAACTAGGAGGGACTTTGTAGAAACTCATACCACGATCGTGAAGACTACACCTAAAGAATATAGGTTGGGACAAGGCCTTCTAGTAGTATCTGCGGCGGACGAGGATATCTTTTTGGTAAGGATGATTTCCGTTTTGGTAGACTGTTTCTCGCAGGCCTTTTTCTGAGTAACCCGGATACCTTGCGGTGTTAACGAAGGGTTGCTTGGGGGAAGGAGGTAAGTGGACAGCCCCCCGGGTCCACTAGGACAGCACGCGGGGGGTGGTCTGAGGCTAACAGACCTTAAATCGGAGCCAAGTCTTCTATGGGTGATTATCACCCCTCATGCAACAGCACATTATGCAACAACATACTGACACACTGACCTTGTTGGCTTGCCTTGGAGTATGGTAGAAGCGGGGAGTTAGACTGGAACGCAATCCAGGAGCCGAGGCATCCAGCGGTTGTTCTGTAATGGGATGATGTCGGTCTGGTCTTGCCTTGGCTCCGAGGGAGAAGAGCTGGTAGAAGCTTGATGTAGGAGCCGAACGTTCCTCATCCGCCAGTTCCGATACCCGCCCGATGGCAGGGGTCTTTTTCTTGGGAGGTAAAGAGAAGAAGACGGGAGGATTGGTTTTTTGGACATCGATAGGAGTATTGTAGGAGCAGGGAGTTGGACTGGAACGCAATTCAGGAGCCGAGGCATCCAGCGGTTGTTCTGTAATGGGATGATGTCGGTCTGGTCTTGCCTTGGCTCCGAGGGAGAAGGTCTGGTAGAAGCTTGGTGTAGGAGCCGAACGTTCCGCATCCGCCAGTTCCGATACCCGCCCGATTGCAAGGGTCCTTTTTGGGTTATTTCTAAAGTAAGGAGGTAGAGAGAAGAAGACGGGAGGATTGGTTTTTTGGACATCGATAAAATTCCAGAACTGGAACCCAACAACAATTGTGATTGTGGATCTGGTCTAATTCGATTAGTAATTGGTTACGGGACACTCGTCTTGGACTGATCATCCAGGATGGGCCGCCTCAGAGGAGGATGTCTGGTGTTTAAAAGGCCGAAACATCCGGTGAATCTGAGGTACACTACTGATGAGAGTGTCCTGAATATTTTCCTTCATGCATCATCTGGGGGAATAGGAAAGTTACCCCGACGTAGATGGGGTCTCCGGGTACACCAGGTAGTGGTCGGGATTGTGCTTCTCTCAGTACCGAAATTGTTTTTCTATAAACCTACCTAGGACGGAAAGGAGGAGGGGGATGGGTAGATCAACTCTATGTGGTAACCTACTCTTACTCTAAACTTAACCATAGTAGCCCTATGGAGTACAAACCTGTTCGGTTTAAACGGTGTAGGCGAAAGCGACTGTAGGCCTTAAATTACTCTTACTCTAAACCTAACCATAGTAGCCCTATGAACTACAAACCCGGTCGATTTAAAACATTATGGGCTAAAACAACTGTAGGCCTTAATCTACTCTTACTCTAAACCTAACCATAGTAGCCCTATGGAGTACAAACCTGGTAACATTATAGGCTAAAAGCAACGGTAGGCCTTAAGTCACTAGCCCTATGGAGTACAAATCTAGAGGGGCAAGCAGTATGACTAAATCAATTCTTATGGAAAAGGGGCAGTCAACGTAATCAGGGGAATTAGTAAAGTCGGCATGATTGAGCGGGACCCCTGTCCAAGTGTAATGGGGTCCACAATCAATCAAACAGCGGAATCACAAAAGCAGGGTGATTCGATACCCACAGGGGAGATAGTCGTTTCCCATTATAAGTCCTGAAGTTCTAACCCGACAGAGTAGTCAGACAAGCGTCGGCCAGTGCTTTTTCCTCAGTCCCGGAACCCTTTTGAAAAACCAGGAGGGGGAAGGGCTGTTGTAATATCCTCAAAAAACCTAACCTTGCCAGAGCCTCGGACATGACATACCGGGGTGTATCCAGTAGCTGGATATTGGGACGAAGGGTTTTTTCTTGAACTAGTTGGAGGAGAAATCATTTGGATTTTGTTTTCAGAAAAAGAAGATAAATCGGAAGCAATGGAAAGAGAGGAAGAACGTAGGAGGGAAGGACGAGGATACGGGAGAAGGAGAGATGAGGGGGAAGAGAGAAGAGAGTGGAGAAGAGGAGACGGTAGAACGGATTCGAGGGAGAGAGGAGAAGGAAGAAGAAGGAGAGAGGAGGCGGATAGGAGGAGAGAATGGAAGGGGAGAGGAGGCAACAGAAACCGAAGAGATACGGGGGACATGGATATGGCTGGAAGAAAAGAATGGAGGAGAAGAACAGAGGAAAGAGGAAGCAGGAGAAGTCCCAGGATGGAGGAAAGAAGAGATGGGAGGAGAACAATGGAGTCGGAGGAAAGGAGCGGAAAGGGAAGAGGAGGGGAAAGAGGAAGGAGGAGAAGTCCCAAGAGGGAGGAAAGAAGAAATTGGAGGAGGACGAGGGAGTCGGAGGAGAGGAGCGGAAGAGAGGAAAGAAGATTTCAAGACGAAAGGAGGAGAGACTGGAGAGGCAGAGGGATGAGGAGAAGAAATGAAGGAAGGATGGAAGGAGGGAGCGGAAGGAGACGCCCGGAAGAAGGAAGATGGAGACGTGGAGGTTGGGAGACAAGGAGGAGGGATGTGGAAGAGGGGAGACCAGCTAGAAGACAGGAGCGAGGAGAAGAAGGAGGAAGAGAGAGGAGCGATAATGGAGAAAGGAGCTTGCGACAGGGTGGTGACAGACAGGAAGGACGAACGGAAGTGATCAGGAAGACAGGCAACCCGGAGTTCCGGAGTACTGTGAGGGCATTCCATGCTTTTCTGAAACTCTATCACTGTAATGTAGAGATGGAAGGGGGCAGGGGAGGCCCACCTGGAAGGTTGATTAGATTGGCGGCGCAGGCCAACAGAGTCCAGCCGGCCTTCCAATCAGTAATGACGGAGGTGGAATTGCAGGGTAATACGAATATGTGGCTTAAGAAGGGGTTGGGGATCCTCGAGAAGCACTATAGTGTGGCCCTAAGTAAGGCAAGCAAGAAAGTGATTGACAGTAATAAGACGGAGTGGAAGGAGGCATGGAAGGTGGCGGTGAAGTGGACCCAGAGGAGATATAAGGGACTAAAGGAAGAGACGATACTGCAGGCGGGGAGATTGATCCAGGATTTGATGGAGACGAAGCCACGGACGGAGATAGAGGAGGAGGGAGAAACTGAGGATGACACGGAAGAGCGGCCTCAGCTTCAGGGGATGCAGAAGGAGACGGAGGGTGGGGAAGAACAACAACAACGGGAGAGGGAGGAGGTGGTTCCAATGGAGGTGGAGCAACCGGGGGAACAATCTCGCGAGGCACCAGCAGGGAGCAAAGAGGAGCAACAGCAGGGGAACAGGGCGGTCACGAAGATCCCGAAGGCCAAAAAGATGTTTTGTTTGGGAAAAGGGGTAGAACGGAGGCCGGCCTTAACCCCATTTGGACCACAGGGGAAGGGAGTGGATCATCAGGTGGTGGAAATAGTGGAGGAGGAGCTAGGAGATTTGTTGATAGAGGAGGTGGGGAGAACCCGAGAAGGGTCAGCAACAACCTCACGGGGAGCAGATAAATGGAAGGATGGAGAAAAGGAAGAATCCCCGGAGGAGTCCCGCTGGAGCACACATATCAGGCATGAGGGGAGAGCGGGAGCTAGAAATTGGTCCCTGGCTACGGTCAGCCCCATAGTATTTATTGGGGATTCGAATTTGGGCAGGTTGCCGAAAACCAGCGCATGGGACATAGAGATACACAGTTTCCCAGGGGCCACCATCACGGACGGGTACACGATCCTGAAGCACAGGACAAAAACAACAGTGGTGGTGGAGCAGGTTGTGTTGGCTTTTGGAGTAAATGACAGGGAGACAGGCAATATAATGTCCATTGGGAAGATACTGGGGAAGATGGTGGAGGCAGCGAAGGAGGCCTTCCCGGAGGCCCGGATAAGGGTCCCGTTGATAAATTTTGATCAGACTCTGCCAGAAAAGGCCAAAAACAACTTAAGCAGCCTGAATAAATGCATTGAGGAGTTGGGATGCAGCATCCCGATGCTCCCTGAAAAAGACTTCAGGGTGGAGGGGGATAAAATTCATTGGAGCCGGACGACCGCAGCAGCGGTATTGCGCCATTGGCAGCAACAGTTAAAATAGAGAGGGGGCGGTTCCAGCAGGGCCCCGGGTTTTCGTTTTTGTATCCAGGTCGGAAGAGGGAGGAAGAGGAAGAGCGAAACAACCACAAAAAAACGGAACAACAAAAGAGAATGTTCAATAAAAGTTCCATAATTAATCTGTCTCAGAGTTTAGTATTGACATCAGCACAATCTACATTATTAGATAAGGGTCTGTCATTTATCCCTTCCCACTTAATGGGGAAGACTGAGAAAGGGCTGTTGCTGGCAGAGCTGGGTGATTTCCATGATAGGATACAGAGGGCAGTATTTTTCGGGTTGAGAGAAGAAACAGGTAGGCAAGTTCGTCCTTTCTGCGAGAAATCGGGCTGGATGCCTCAGCCTCAGCAGTTACCAGGAGAAGTGTGGGACTTTTTCGACAAAAATGTGGCAGCGGTCCAGTTGACGTTATCAAGGGCACAGACTCCGAGGAAAAATTTAACCCAGGGCGAGGTGGAAGCACTAGAGGAATTAGTCTCTAGGCGGGATATAGTGATAAAACCGGCGGATAAGGGGAGTGCAGTGGTGGTAAGGCTAAATAGAGGGATCAGGGACAATTTTAGGGAGACACTGGCGGACATTCCAGAGGGACGAGATATAGCTCTCTTGGCAGCCTACAAAAGGAATAGGAACTTACGGGATTTATTGGTTCACAGTAGACTTCCTAGGCAAAAAGGAAGCAAGCCACCGGCAATAAATAGATCTAGGACCATTAAGGCACGAGGACAATCAAGGGCGTTTGTTCTTCCCAGAATTCCTTTGAGGACCAGGAACTGTATTTATGCGATTCAGTGCAGTAGATGTGGTAAGCATTACGTGGGTCAGACAAAGAACTCCATTAAGACTCGCCTGTACCAGCACAGATATGTGATCAAGAAGGGGGAGAGGAATAATAGCAGACGGGTACTCATTGAGCATTTCAAACAACACGGGTTACACAGCTTGAGAATAAGGGGTCTGGAGCATGATCCTGGGTGGACGCTAAGACAGAGGCTATGCAAAGAATACATCTGGATTGAGAAGTTAAAAGCATGGTTCCCAAATGGTCTGAACGAAAGAAGAGAGATAACATGAAGGAACAAGATCGGGCAGGAGAGGAAGAATGGATTAGAAATAAATAAAAAAATGGTGCATCCTCTCCGATCCCGTTCTGGTCCATTGGCCCAGGGGGGGACCGGAAGAGGAGGATGAACACGGGTTTAAGCAAACCCTTAGGGGGGGCTGGTCCTAAGCAGGTCAGACACCCTCTGGTTCATTCCGTTCGCAGAGATTCATCTTTCGGGATTGTCTGAAGAGCAGAAAAAGGAGGGGTACTCATTGATCGATAACATGAAGGAACAAGATCGGGCAGGAGAGGAAGAATGGATTATAAATAAATAAAAAAAATGGTGCATCCTCTCCGATCCCGTTCTGGTCCATTGGCCCAGGGGGGGACCGGAAGAGGAGGATGAACACGGGTTTAAGCAAACCTTTAGGGGGGTGCTGGTCCTAAGCAGGTCAGACACCCTCTGGTTCATTCCGTTCGCAGAGATTCATCTTTCTGGATTGTCTGAAGAGCAGAAAAAGGAAAGGGATTCAAGGATGGAGGGGATATAGATGTATAGAAAAAACAAAAACAACAACAAAAAACAACAAAAAACAAAAGAAAACAAAAAAGCAAAATAGAGTGGGGAGCATGAGATGATGATAGAGAAGCATTCTTGGAAAATTTTATTCCAGAATTATTTCTCAAATCTGAGCTCGCTTCTTTATGAATATATAAAAAAGAAAGCCCGCCCTTTCCCAACCGGGTAGGTTTTGAACATTATGGCCGAATCAGCTCTGGGCCTGGGCCGACTCTTACCTTGGACCGGATAGTAGGGATTTTATGGGATACAAATCTGGCCGGTTTAAACATTATGGTGAAATTATGGCTAAATCAACTCTAGGCTTTAAATTGCTCTGACTCTAAATCTAACCATAACAGCCTTATGGAGTATTGACTTGACAAGGTTAAACAATAAAAAATAGGGGCTTAAAACAGCTCTAGGCCTTAACTGACTCTTACTCTAAATTTAACTAGAGGAGCCAACGAGGGAATACAAACTGGGCGGGTTGAAGGGCTAAATTAACTTGATGCCTTAACCTACTCTTATTGAACGATTTCAATAACAATGATAATTGCCTTAACCTACCTTTACGCTAAACCTCTAGCCTAATGGGAAGTAGATCTATACCTGCCTTTTCCCTAACCCCAACCATAGTAGCCCTGTGGTCTTTACACCGGGTGCAGTTTGGTTTGGCCTGACCTAACTGGATGTAGGACTACACCTGCCCTTTCCCTAACCCTAACCATAGTAGCCCTATGGTCTCTACACCTATTGGAGCTTGGTTTGGCCTAGCCTAACTGGATGTAGGCCTATACCTGCCCTTTCCCTAACCTTAACCATAGTAGCCCTGTGGTCTCTACACCTATTGGAGCTTGGTGTGGCCTAGCCTAACTGGATGTAGGCCTACACCTGCCCTTTCCCGAACCCTAACCATAGTAGCCCTATGGTCTCTACACCTATTGGAGCTTGGTTTGGCCTAGCCTAACTGGATGTAGGCCGACACCTGCCCTTTCCCTAACCCTAACCATAGTAGCCCTATGGTCTCTACACCTATTGGAGCTTGGTTTGGCCTAGCCTAACTGGATGTAGGCCGACACCTGCCCATTCCCTAACCCTAACCATAGTAGCCCTATGGTCTCTACACCTATTGGAGCTTGGTTTGGCCTAGCCTAACTGGATGTAGGCCTACACCTGCCCTTTCCCTAACCCTAACCATAGTAGCCCTATGGTCTCTACACCTATTGGAGCTTGGTTTGGCCTAGCCTAACTGGATGCAGGCCTATACCTGCCCATTCCCTAACCCTAACCATAGTAGCCCTATGGTCTCTACACCTATTGGAGCTTGGTTTGGCCTAGCCTAACTGGATGTAGGCCTATACCTGCCCTTTCCCTAACCTTAACCATAGTAGCCCTGTGGTCTCTACACCTATTGGAGCTTGGTTTGGCCTAGCCTAACTGGATGTAGGCCTACACCTGCCCTTTCCCTAACCCTAACCATAGTAGCCCTATGGTCTCTACACCTATTGGAGCTTGGTTTGGCCTAGCCTAACTGGATGTAGGCCTATACCTGCCCTTTCCCTAACCTTAACCATAGTAGCCCTATGGTCTCTACACCTATTGGAGCTTGGTTTGGCCTAGCCTAACTGGATGTAGGCCGACACCTGCCCTTTCCCTAACCTTAACCATAGTAGCCCTATGGTCTCTACACCTATTGGAGCTTGGTTTGGCCTAGCCTAACTGGATGTAGGCCTATACCTGCCCTTTCCCTAACCCTAACCATAGTAGCCCTATGGTCTCTACACCTATTGGAGCTTGATTTGGCCTAGCCTAACTGGATGTAGGCCTATACCTGCCCTTTCCCTAACCTTAACCATAGTAGCCCTGTGGTCTCTACACCTATTGGAGCTTGGTTTGGCCTAGCCTAACGGGATGTAGGCCTACACCTGCCCTTTCCCTAACCCTAACCATAGTAGCCCTATGGTCTCTACACCTATTGGAGCTTGGTTTGGCCTAGCCTAACTGGATGTAGGCCTATACCTGCCCTTTCCCTAACCTTAACCATAGTAGCCCTGTGGTCTCTACACCTATTGGAGCTTGGTTTGGCCTAGCCTAACGGGATGTAGGCCTACACCTGCCCTTTCCCTAACCCTAACCATAGTAGCCCTATGGTCTCTACACCTATTGGAGCTTGGTTTGGCCTAGCCTAACTGGATGTAGGCCTATACCTGCCCTTTCCCTAACCCTAACCATAGTAGCCCTATGGTCTCTACACCTATTGGAGCTTGGTTTGGCCTAGCCTAACTGGATGTAGGCCTATACCTGCCCTTTCCCTAACCTTAACCATAGTAGCCCTGTGGTCTCTACACCTATTGGAGCTTGGTGGGGCCTAGCCTAACTGGATGTAGGCCTACACCTGCCCTTTCCCTAACCCTAACCATAGTAGCCCTATGGTCTCTACACCTATTGGAGCTTGGTTTGGCCTAGCCTAACTGGATGTAGGCCTATACCTGCCCTTTCCCTAACCTTAACCATAGTAGCCCTATGGTCTCTACACCGATTGGAGCTTGGTTTGGCCTAGCCTAACGGGATGTAGGCCTATACCTGCCCTTTCCCTAACCCCAACCATAGTAGCCCTGTGGTCCTTGCACCTGGTGGAGTTTGGTGGGGCCTAGCCTAACTGGACGAAGCCCTACACCTGCCCTTCCCTAAACCCAACCATAGTAGCCCTGGGGTCCGTACACCTGGTGGGGTTTTTGGTTTTGTCTAGCCTAAGGGGAGGCGGGCCTAGACCTGGCCTTTCCCTAATCCCAACCATAGTAGCCCGGTGGTCTTTACACCGGGTGGAGGTTGGTTTGGCCTAGCTTAATTGCATGGAGGCCTATACAACAGTCATCCTCCACGCCTGTAGTACCGGGTTAGGCCAGTAGGGGCAAATTCGGGAGAAATGTCTCACCAGGATGGTGGGAACCACAACAAAAAAGCATGGGTCCCGGGAGTCGTCGGGGAGTGCATACAAATAAACGGTTCTGATGGTTTTTTTTCCTCCGGAGGGGGATTTCTACCCAGTCCATATAACTCTGGAAATAACAGAGTACTGTACATGAACTTCCAATCTCTGAAGATCCCCAAAAAAAAGTTTTTTGGATCTGAAAGAGTGGGAAGGATGGCCTTGATTCAAGGTCAAGAATAAATAATAAAAAAGAATAAGCACATAATTAAGAGGGAGGACTCTAAGGTGGATTGAGAGTTTGAGTAATTGATTGATCTATGGAGTAGGCGGGTGGAAATAACTAGGAGGGACTTTGTAGAAACTCATACCACGATCGTGAAGACTACACCTAAAGAATATAGGTTGGGACAAGGCCTTCTAGTAGTATCTGCGGCGGACGAGGATATCTTTTTGGTAAGGATGATTTCCGTTTTGGTAGACTGTTTCTCGCAGGCCTTTTTCTGAGTAACCCGGATACCTTGCGGTGTTAACGAAGGGTTGCTTGGGGGAAGGAGGTAAGTGGACAGCCCCCCGGGTCCACTAGGACAGCACGCGGGGGGTGGTCTGAGGCTAACAGACCTTAAATCGGAGCCAAGTCTTCTATGGGTGATTATCACCCCTCATGCAACAGCACATTATGCAACAACATACTGACACACTGACCTTGTTGGCTTGCCTTGGAGTATGGTAGAAGCGGGGAGTTAGACTGGAACGCAATCCAGGAGCCGAGGCATCCAGCGGTTGTTCTGTAATGGGATGATGTCGGTCTGGTCTTGCCTTGGCTCCGAGGGAGAAGAGCTGGTAGAAGCTTGATGTAGGAGCCGAACGTTCCTCATCCGCCAGTTCCGATACCCGCCCGATGGCAGGGGTCTTTTTCTTGGGAGGTAAAGAGAAGAAGACGGGAGGATTGGTTTTTTGGACATCGATAGGAGTATTGTAGGAGCAGGGAGTTGGACTGGAACGCAATTCAGGAGCCGAGGCATCCAGCGGTTGTTCTGTAATGGGATGATGTCGGTCTGGTCTTGCCTTGGCTCCGAGGGAGAAGGTCTGGTAGAAGCTTGGTGTAGGAGCCGAACGTTCCGCATCCGCCAGTTCCGATACCCGCCCGATTGCAAGGGTCCTTTTTGGGTTATTTCTAAAGTAAGGAGGTAGAGAGAAGAAGACGGGAGGATTGGTTTTTTGGACATCGATAAAATTCCAGAACTGGAACCCAACAACAATTGTGATTGTGGATCTGGTCTAATTCGATTAGTAATTGGTTACGGGACACTCGTCTTGGACTGATCATCCAGGATGGGCCGCCTCAGAGGAGGATGTCTGGTGTTTAAAAGGCCGAAACATCCGGTGAATCTGAGGTACACTACTGATGAGAGTGTCCTGAATATTTTCCTTCATGCATCATCTGGGGGAATAGGAAAGTTACCCCGACGTAGATGGGGTCTCCGGGTACACCAGGTAGTGGTCGGGATTGTGCTTCTCTCAGTACCGAAATTGTTTTTCTATAAACCTACCTAGGACGGAAAGGAGGAGGGGGATGGGTAGATCAACTCTATGTGGTAACCTACTCTTACTCTAAACTTAACCATAGTAGCCCTATGGAGTACAAACCTGTTCGGTTTAAACGGTGTAGGCGAAAGCGACTGTAGGCCTTAAATTACTCTTACTCTAAACCTAACCATAGTAGCCCTATGAACTACAAACCCGGTCGATTTAAAACATTATGGGCTAAAACAACTGTAGGCCTTAATCTACTCTTACTCTAAACCTAACCATAGTAGCCCTATGGAGTACAAACCTGGTAACATTATAGGCTAAAAGCAACGGTAGGCCTTAAGTCACTAGCCCTATGGAGTACAAATCTAGAGGGGCAAGCAGTATGACTAAATCAATTCTTATGGAAAAGGGGCAGTCAACGTAATCAGGGGAATTAGTAAAGTCGGCATGATTGAGCGGGACCCCTGTCCAAGTGTAATGGGGTCCACAATCAATCAAACAGCGGAATCACAAAAGCAGGGTGATTCGATACCCACAGGGGAGATAGTCGTTTCCCATTATAAGTCCTGAAGTTCTAACCCGACAGAGTAGTCAGACAAGCGTCGGCCAGTGCTTTTTCCTCAGTCCCGGAACCCTTTTGAAAAACCAGGAGGGGGAAGGGCTGTTGTAATATCCTCAAAAAACCTAACCCTAACCCTAACCCTAACCCTAACCCTAACCCTAACCCTAACCCTAACCTAACCCTAACCCTAACCCTAACCCTAACCCTAACCCTAACCCTAACCCTAACCCACCCCTAACTCCACCCCTAGCCCTTCCTGGGCGGAGCTATAAGGTCACTTCCGGGTATTTTTGGAGTGCCAATAACTCCCGACTGGAACATCGTAGAGACATCAGAGTAGACTCATTCGAAAGGTCTTCGAAAACCCTTTCCAATGACGCCCTATTTATATCACTGACAACTTCCGGGGCGGAGCTATGGCACAATATATATTCGCGTATCAAAAAAATATCTCGGCCTAGGAAGGTCGCAGCGACACAAACGAGGTGTCGTTGGAAAGCACTCGCCGAGACCTTTCCAATGACACCAATCACGAGTCGTTTCGACTTTCCTACACCGAGATAATTTTTGGATACATGATTACATTTGGTCCCCTAGCTCCTCCCCCAAAGCTCAGAATGACACAAGTCTGGTGTCATCTTAAAGCACTCATTCAGACCTCACGGTTGACCCATCCCATGGTTCGATACGACCTTCCCTTTAGGAGATATGACCACTTCCGTTTTACACTTTGGGTGGCTATATCTCATGAACCATAAGTCACACAGACATGGGGCGGGGCTCATTTGAAAGGTGGGAACAAACCCTTTCGAATGATACCAATTGTATGTCGCTGGCACCTATCTGGGCGGAGCTATAAGGTCTCCTGGCCTGGTGTGGTGTTATCCCACCTACAAAAAACACAAGTCCCACCTCCAAAAAAAAAAAAAAAACAAGTCCCACCCCCAAAAAAACACAAGTCCCACCCACAAAAAACACAAGTCCCACCTCCAAAAAACACAAGTCCCACCTCCAAAAAACACAAGTCCCAACCCCAAAAAACACAAGTCCCACCTCCAAAAAAAAAAAAAAAACACAAGTCCAACCTACAAAAAAAAAAAAAAAAAAAAAAACAAGTCCCACCCAAAAAAAACACAAGTCCCACCCAAAAAAAACACAAGTCCCACCTCCAAAAAACACAAGTCCAACCTTAAAAAAAAAAAAAAAAAAAAAAAAAAACACAAGTCCCACCCAAAAAAAACACAAGTCCCACCCAAAAAAAACACAAGTCCCACCTCCAAAAAACACAAGTCCAACCTTAAAAAAAAAAAAAAAAAAAAAAAAAACACAAGTCCAACCTACAAAAAAAAAAAAAAACACAAGTCCCACCCAAAAAAAACACAAGTCCCACCCAAAAAAAACACAAGTCCCACCTCCAAAAAAAACACAAGTCCCAACCCCAAAAACACAAGTCCCACCCACTGAAACTGTGAAAGTCAATCCTATTTGCAGTACCATATCTTGTCCCCTGGTGGCGCTAGAGATCCCAAACCACTTGCAATCGACTCCCCGCCCCCGAATTAGTATATGGGCGGAGTTTCAGCCACGTGGGCCCCCGGGAACCAGGAGAAATAGGGGGGGGGCTCATGAGCCCGGGGGCTCATCTTCGCATTTTACCCTATTACCTAACCCTAACCCTAACCCTAACCCTAACCCTAACCCTAACCCTAACCCTAACTCTAACCCTAACCCTAACCCTAACCCTAACCCTAACTCTAACCCTAACCCTAACCTACCCCTCTTACCCCTCTTACCCCTCTTACCCCTCTTACCCCTCTTACCCCTCTTACCCCTCTTACCCCTCTTACCCCTCTTACCCCTCTTACCCCTCTTACCCCTCTTACCCCTCTTACCCCTCTTACCCCTCTTACCCCTCTTACCCCTCTTACCCCTCTTACCCCTCTTACCCCTCTTACCCCTCTTACCCCTCTTACCCCTCTTACCCCTCTTACCCCTCTTACCCCTCTTACCCCTCTTACCCCTCTTACCCCTCTTACCCTCCAAAAAAAATTTAAAAAAATTTAAAATAAATTAATTTTATTATTTTTCTGAATACAAATTATTAAACTCTTTACAATAAAACAAAAATGCATTAAAATCAATCAACAGTATAAATAAAAGTAAAAACAAAATAAAAAAACCAACAAAACAAAATATATAATACATTAAGTCAATCAACAGCAAAAATAAGACATTGACTTAATGTGATTTTTTTTATTTTAATTTTTTATTTCAATCAGCATAAATACAAATAAGACAAAAAATAAAAAAACAATAATTAAAAAAATAATAATAAAAAATTAAATAAATAAAATATAAAATAAACACATTAAGTCAACCAACAGCATAAATAAAAATAAGACAAAAATTAAATGACAAACAGCAAAAATAAATTAAAAAAAACACATTAAGTCAATCAACAGCATAAATAAAATAAAAATGTACAATAAAACAGAAACACATGGTCAATCAACAGCATAAATACAACACATTCACATCTAATTCACATCTATACATAAGGGTAAAAAATAAAATGAGCATTAAATAAAATGAGCATCAAGTTACAAGTAAACTTACAAAGGAAATAGAAATATACAAAGGAAATAGAGCTATACAACAGTACCAAAAGAAATCAAAAAAAAATTAAAACCGTAATAAAAAGGGGCAGCGGATGATTGGCAGCTTAATGATGTGGAGCTGGAGAGAGCTCTGACCAAGGCAGGTGCTGACAGAGGGAATCACAGTGGAGATAATGGACGGGGCTTTCTGCCATGTTCTGCCTCACTATTCCAACAAGGTCACAAGGATGTAGGGCCATAGCACAGTCGATAAAAAGATGGGTGGAACTTTGGTAAATGGGCCAGGCAGAACCCAGGGGACAACAAAAAGAGATGAGGATCTAGGCAGAGCTAACCCAAGGCAAGACCACTGCACTGCAGGACAGAGGCAGAACCACAGAGGTTGAAGGAATAAGGCAAGACCCCCAATAGAGCTTGAGAGATAACTGCCCATGGTGGAACGGATAGGTCGACAGAGTGAAAGTTAAGTCTGGGGCTTGGCACAAAGACTGAGGATCAACACCAAGGCAGAGCTGGTAATCTGTAATACAAAGGTGGACCCAAGGTACAATGCTGTCTCCTTGCAGCCTTTTGGCTCATCCTTCAGACACAGGCCCCATTAACTAGATGGCATGGGTAGAGGAGGCAGGAGGAGCATCAATGAGAGGCTTCATGCTGAGTGAGAAGGACATCAGACTGGACTGTTTAAACAGTTGGAGGGACCGGCCAACACAGGACAATGGGTTATAAAAAAGGTTATAACCTGACAAGTACTTTACAGTAATTTTGAAAATGTTTAAAAACTAAAATAAAAAATAATTTTTTTTTTTATTTTCAAAAAGTAACTTTTCAAAAAGTAACTTTTCAAAAAGTAACTTTTCAAAAAGTAACTTTTCAAAAAGTAACTTTTCAAAAAGTAACTTTTCAAAAAGTAACTTTTCAAAAAGTAACTTTTCAAAAAGTAACTTTTCAAAAAGTAACTTTTCAAAAAGTAACTTTTCAAAAAGTAACTTTTCAAAAAGTAACTTTTCAAAAAGTAACTTTTCAAAAAGTAACTTTTCAAAAAGTAACTTTTCAAAAAGTAACTTTTCAAAAAGTAACTTTTCAAAAAGTAACTTTTCAAAAAGTAACTTTTCAAAAAGTAACTTTTCAAAAAGTAACTTTTCAAAAAGTAACTTTTCAAAAAGTAACTTTTCAAAAAGTAACTTTTCAAAAAGTAACTTTTCAAAAAGTAACTTTTCAAAAAGTAACTTTTCAAAAAGTAACTTTTCAAAAAGTAACTTTTCAAAAAGTAACTTTTCAAAAAGTAACTTTTCAAAAAGTAACTTTTCAAAAAGTAACTTTTCAAAAAGTAACTTTTCAAAAAGTAACTTTCCAAAAAGTAACTTTCCAAAAAGTAACTTTCCAAAAAGTAACTTTCCAAAAAGTAACTTTCCAAAAAGTAACTTTCCAAAAAGTAACTTTCCAAAAAGTAACTTTCCAAAAAGTAACTTTCCAAAAAGTAACTTTCCAAAAAGTAACTTTTCAAAAAGTAACTTTTCAAAAAGTAACTTTTCAAAAAGTAACTTTTCAAAAAGTAACTTTTCAAAAAGTAACTTTTCAAAAAGTAACTTTTCAAAAAGTAACTTTTCAAAAAGTAACTTTTCAAAAAGTAACTTTTCAAAAAGTAACTTTTCAAAAAGTAACTTTTCAAAAAGTAACTTTTCAAAAAGTAACTTTCCAAAAAGTAACTTTCCAAAAAGTAACTTTCCAAAAAGTAACTTTCCAAAAAGTAACTTTCCAAAAAGTAACTTTCCAAAAAGTAACTTTCCAAAAAGTAACTTTCCAAAAAGTAACTTTCCAAAAAGTAACTTTCCAAAAAGTAACTTTCCAAAAAGTAACTTTTCAAAAAGTAACTTTCCAAAAAGTAACTTTTCAAAAAGTAACTTTTCAAAAAGTAACTTTTCAAAAAGTAACTTTTCAAAAAGTAACTTTTCAAAAAGTAACTTTTCAAAAAGTAACTTTTCAAAAAGTAACTTTTCAAAAAGTAACTTTTCAAAAAGTAACTTTTCAAAAAGTAACTTTTCAAAAAGTAACTTTTCAAAAAGTAACTTTTCAAAAAGTAACTTTCCAAAAAGTAACTTTCCAAAAAGTAACTTTTCAAAAAGTAACTTTTCAAAAAGTAACTTTTCAAAAAGTAACTTTTCAAAAAGTAACTTTTCAAAAAGTAACTTTTCCACCAAAATAAAAAAATACATTAAAAGTCAAATCAAAAGCATAAATACAAAATAAAATATAAAATAAACACATTAAGTCAATCAACAGCATAAAAATAAAAAAGGAGCATTTAGTTACAACTAAACTTACAAAGGAAATAGAAATATACAAAGGAAACAGAAATATACAACAGTACTAGAAGAAATCAAAAGAAATTGAAACAGTATTAAATAAGAGACAGAGGATGATTGACATTTTGATATGGAGCTTGAGAGAGCTGTGAACAAGGGAGGTGCTGACAGAGGGAACCACCACAGAGGAGATAATGGAGGGAATAGGGAGGCAGAACATGGCAGGAAGCCCCAACAAGGTCACCAGGATGTAGGGCCGTAGCACAGTCAATAAAAGGATAGGTGGACCTTTGGTAAATGGACCAAGCAAAACCCGGGGGACAACAAAATGAGATGGAGCCATTAGAGATGAGGATTTAGGCAGAGCTGAAGACCCAAGACAAACCACTGCACTGCAGGGCAGAGGCAGAACCACAGAGGTTGAAGGAATAAGGCAAGACCCCCGATACAGCTTGAGGGATAACTGCCCATGGTGGAACTGATAGGTCGACAGAGTGAAAGTTAAGTCTGGGGCTTGGCACAAAGACAGAGGATCAACACCTAGGCGGAGCTGGTAATCTGGAATACAAAGGTTGACCCAAGGTGCAATGAAGGATGAGGCAAAAAGCTGCAAGGAGCCAGCGGACACAGGCCCCATTAAATAGATGACATGGGTAGAGGAGGCGGGAGGAGCATCAATGAGAGGCTTCATGCTGAGTGAGAAGGACATCAGACTGGACTGTTTAAACAGCTGGAGGGACCGGCCAACACAGGATAATGGGTTATTAAAAAAAGATTATAACCCGACAAGTACTTTACAGTCATTTTGAAAATGTTTAAAAACTAAAATGAAAAACAAAACAAAGTGTAACAAAATACAAGACAAGTTTACAACTTTCATACAAAGCTTTACAATATAAGAAGGTGCAAACAATGGCATAAAAGGTAACAGATAATGTAAGAAACAAGTTAAAAAGGTATTTATTAACAATAAAAACAATGCTTTAAAATAAAGATCTAAATATAAAATAAATGCAAAGACAGACAAAAGGGTCATAAAATAGAAATTCAAATGGAACAAGAGGAGAAACCATAGTTTGTCTGTCCCTTTTTTAATTAAGATAAATACAAGATTAGTACAATGTAAATAAAACACTTAAGAAAAAAAGTGTCTGCACGGGAGGCATCCTTATATATTGTAGCTTAAGTGACTTTGATTTGCACCTGCAGTTGATAGACTCATGAGGTGCAGGGTGAAAATCAACCTTGGACAAGACCCACCCACTGAAGTACAACACAAGTCCCACCCACCCAAGTCCAGCAGCTGAACACTTGAAAAGAAAGATCTCCAGTTTTCCAGAAGTTCATGAAAATGAATCAAGTACCCAGAAAACTCAACCATCCCATCAGGGAGAACAAAATTCAAACAGGCTGAATGAAATAGCAGCATCAGGCACAAATAAAAATCAGCACAAGAACATAGAGATGAATCAAAGCAGAAAAATGGTGTAGTAAGACAGCCACTAATGCTAACATACAGAAGGCAGTCAGAATATAAACAGGCACATACATTTACAAAACACACAAACAGTAAAGGCAAACCTTTTATAAAGTACATTTAAATACAAAATACAACTGTTCCAGAAAAATAGGAATGGGCATAAAAATGGTCAATGGGACTGGGCCATAAAACAGCACAATGGCTTACAAGGCAAGGAGCAAAAATTAAAGATATATAGAAAACATTCAATCATAAAAAGCCAATAAAACTAAAATAGGCTAAGGGAAAATGCAAAGACAAGAGCAGTGATAGTTCAAATGCAAAGGCAAGAGATCAAAATACAAAAGATGGGAAAAATGCACAAATACAAAAAGTGCCATTGAGACCATGATAAGGACATAAGTCCAGAGACAAAAATTAAGGAGCATTAAGGCATAAAGGGTATTACAAATTTAATCTAACACCACAAGGAACAGGTGATGTAAAAACCATCACTACAACAGGGCACAAAAAAGGGACTTAACTGGCAGAGGCATAAAAGGCAAAACAGCAGAAATACAAACACTAAAGGGCAATAGGAAGAATAATCTGAGACATGCAGCTTTTATGCTTCACAACTTTATTTTGTTCTGTCTTAGAATAGCTTAGACAAGACCATAAAGGGCACAGAACAAAGTTTAAATAGAAGTTAGTAAATAAAATACTGTACAAAAGGAAAAAAGACAGACTGATTGAAATATAGAGGGCATAAAAAATCCTAAAATAAAAAACCTAAAATGTGCTGAAATGCAAAAAACAAGGTTAAACAATACAAAGTAGCAAAAATAAGTCAAGTGGACAAAGCTGCTTTAGGATGGGATGTAGAGCCAAAACACAGTCAATAAAAGGATAGGGGGGACCTTTGGTGAATGTGCCAGTTACAACTCAGTGGACAACCAACTCAGATGGAGCCATTAGAGATGGGGACCTGGACAGAGACAAGACCACTGCACTGCAGGTCAATAACTGCCCATGGAGGACCTGATAGAGCATCAACCTAACTTTCACTCTGTCGACCTGTCTTCGGCCTCAGATTACCAGCTCCGCCACAAGTCTGGGGCTTGGCACAAAGGTGGACTCAATGTGTAAAGGGTAAATGAAGGATGAACCAAAGAGCTGAAAGTAGCCAACAAACACAGGCCACATTAACTAGATGACACAGGTAGAGGAGGGGGGGAGGAGCAGCATCAATGAGAGGCTGAGTGTGAAGGACAGACTGGATTGACTATCCTGTGTTGGCCGGTCCCTCCAGCTGTTTAATGGGAACACAAAATAAACCAAAACAGATTATAAACCTCACAAAAACTTAAAGTAATTTTGAAAATGCAAAAAAAGTTACAATTCACAAATGGTGTTCCAAATTACACAATATGGGCACAAGTAAAGTCATAAAAGAGTAGAAACACGGTTTATGGTCCATATTTGTTTCCATGTTCTGTTTAAAGCCTTTTGTTAACCCAAGTAAAAAAAAAACAAAGAAATTAAAACAAAATCAAGTGCAACAAAATACAAAAAAGTAAGTTTACAACTTCAATACAAAGCTTTACAATATAAGAAAGGAAAACAATAGCATATAAGAAAGGCAAACAATAACATAAAAAGCAGACAGAAAATGTTAGAAACCAGTGAAAGATATATAATTCAAAAAATGCATTTATGGTATATTTAGGTTTTTAATTTTATTGTTTATGTTATTTAAGACAAAAGGGTCATAAAATAGAAAGGGATAATAAAAGGACAAAATTGATCTTAAATGGAACAAGAGGCGAAACCATAAATACAAAAATTACATTTAGTACAATATAAATAAAAACAAAAAAAAACTGAAAAAAGAAATTGTCTTTGTGAGTGGGATACACCCCTATATATTGTAGCTCAAGTAACTTTGATTTGCACCTGCAGTTGATTGATGAGGTGAAGGGTTGAAATCAACCCTGGACAAGTCAGTCTAACACAAGTCAAGATCCACAAGTCCTTTGACGAGTCCCTTGTCTTTACAAGTCCCACCCACCCAATTCCAACGGTTGAACACTTAAAAAGAAAATTCATTTTCATTAACTTCTGTTAATGTGGAGAACTAAGTACCCCATGAACCCGATAGCCATACCATCAGGGGAAGAACAAAATTCAAACAGGCTGAATGAAATCGCAGCATGAAATACAAGTGACCACAACAGAGATGAACCAAAGCAGAAAATTGGCAATAAGCAGAAAAAAGCAGAAAATAAAGCAGAAAATAGCCTTTTTATGCCCATTCCCATTTTTCTAAAAGCGTTCAATGTCCCTGTCCCATTGACTAAGACCAGGAGCATTAATAAAAGATGGAAGACATTAAATCAAAAAAAAAAATAGGCTTAGGAAAAAAAAGGGAAAGACAAGAAAAAGGAATGAAATTAATACAAAAGATGGGAAAAATGCACCTATACAAAAAGTGGCATTGTGACAATAAAAAAAATCTTAAATACATGAGGTTAAGGCATAAATACAACAGCAGCAGTTTCAGGACTGTGTTGTATAAAGCAAATTACTTGTACAGATTTATAAAAGTATAAATAATAAAAGGCATTAATGTAGTGAAGATTTGCAGTGACTGTACATACAAGAATGCCATGTTCCTTCTCAGAAAGCCCACAGTCTCTCTCTGAACAGTAACATTTAAGAAGTTGGAGATATTTAATTTCAGACCATAAAAATGCAAGACCTAAAACTACAATGCATTAAAATGACAGTACAGTTAATGCATATTTTTTGTTTATTTCAAACATTTATGCATAGAAGAAAATGACTGCCTGTTGTATTCCCTTACATTTGTCAATGTAATACATTCAATCAACAGCATAAATACAAAACATTAACATTTATACAAAATGAAAAAATAGGGACTTTTTACAAAAGTGTAAAAATACAAAATTTTAAAGACAATATCAAAAAAACAAGAAATAATGAACAAAGGCCATCATTTGACAATCAAACTTAAATGAGGGATTCGAAGAGGATACTAGGACAAATCAAGATAAATGATGAAAAGGAACACAAAAGCTAAAATTAAGTGGCATAAAGACACTTTTAAACTATTTTGAGAAGCACTATACAACTAAAATTGACTAAAACAAATAGGACAAGGGCATATTTACAAGTAGTTTAAATGGAAAGGTAACAGAGGTATGGAAGTATTAAAAGATTAAATAAATGCAAAGAATAGCAAACCAAAAGCACAATATCATCAGTGCAAATAGACCAGACAAAAAAATGGTCATAACACAAAATGAGTATTAAGCAGGGGGAAAGGGGCTTAAAAATGGTACAAGTGTCCAAGCCATAAATACAAAAGCAAATGTTGTCAAATCAATTTCATGACATTAATAAATTCTCTTTTTTTAAAAGTGCTCCTGTGCTACAGAGACAATAGAAGGCATTATCCACACAAGTCAAACACAAGTCAAGACCCACAAAACTCAAGATCAACACAAGTCAAACACAAGTCAGGATCCGCACAAGTCAAACACAAGTCAAGACCCACAAGTCAAGATCAACACAAGTCAAACAAGTCAAGATCCACTCAAGTCAAACACAAGTCAGGATCCACACAAGTGAAACACAAGTCAGGATCCACACAAGTCAAACACAAGTCAAGCACAAGTCAAGACCCACAAGTCAAACACAAGTCAAACAAGTCAAGATCCAATTAAGTCAAACACAAGTCAAGACCCACACAAGTCAAACACAAGTCAAGACCCACAAAACTCAAGATCAACACAAGTCAAACACAAGTCAGGATCCGCACAAGTCAAACACAAGTCAAGACCCACAAGTCAAGATCAACACAAGTCAAACAAGTCAAGATCCACTCAAGTCAAACACAAGTCAGGATCCACACAAGTGAAACAAGTCAGGATCCACACAAGTCAAACACAAGTCAAGCACAAGTCAAGACCCACAAGTCAAACACAAGTCAAACAAGTCAAGATCCAATTAAGTCAAACACAAGTCAAGACCCACACAAGTCAAACACAAGTCAGGATCCACACAAGTGAAACACAAGTCAAGACCCACACAAGTCAAACAAGTCAAGATCCACTCAAGTCAAACACAAGTCAAGACCCACAAGTCAAGATCAACACAAGTCAAGATCAACACAAGTCAAACAAGTCAAGACCCACTCAAGTCAAACACAAGTCAAGACCCACACAAGTCAAACACAAGTCAGGATCCACACAAGTCAAACACAAGTCAAGATCAACACAAGTCAAACAAGTCAAGATCCACTCAAGTCAAACACAAGTCAGGATCCACACAAGTGAAACACAAGTCAAGCACAAGTCAAGACCCACAAGTCAAACACAAGTCAAGACCAACACAAGTCAAACAAGTCAAGATCCACTCAAGTCAAACACAAGTCAAGACCCACACAAGTCAAACACAAGTCAGGATCCACACAAGTGAAACACAAGTCAAGCACAAGTCAAGACCCACAAGTCAAACACAAGTCAAGACCCACACAAGTCAAACACAAGTCAAGACCCACACAAGTCAAACACAAGTCAAGCACAAGTCAAGACCCACACAAGTCAAACAAGTCAAGATCCACACAAGTCAGGATCCACACAAGTCAAACACAAGTCAGGATTCACACAAGTCAAGACCCACACAAGTCAAACAAGTCAAGATCCACAAGTCAAGATCAACACAAGTCAGGATCCACTCAAGTCAAACACAACTCAAGACCCACACAAGTCAAACACAAGTCAGGATCCACACAAGCCAAAAACACAAGTCAAGACACAAGTCAAGATCCACACAAGTCAAGGCCCACACAAGTCAAGATCAACACAACTCAAACACAAGTCAGAATCCACACAAGTCAAACACAAGTCAAGACCCACAAGTCAAACACAAGTCAAGATCAACACAAGTCAAACAAGTCAAGATCCACTCAAGTCAAACACAAGTCAAGCACAAGTCAAGACCCACAAGTCAAGATCAACACAAGTCAAATAAGTCAAGATCCACTCAAGTCAAACACAAGTCAAGACCCACACAAGTCAGGATCCACACAAGTGAAACACAAGTCAAGCACAAGTCAAGACCCACAAGTCAAGATCAACACAAGTCAAACAAGTCAAGACCCACACAAGTCAAACACAAGTCAGGATCCACACAAGTGAAACACAAGTCAAGCACAAGTCAAGACCCACAAGTCAAACACAAGTCAAGATCAACACAAGTCAACCAAGTCAAGATCCACTCAAGTCAAACACAAGTCAGGATCCACACAAGTGAAACACAAGTCAAGCACAAGTCAAGACCCACACAGGTCAAACAAGTCAAGATCCACACAAGTCAGGATCCACACAAGTCAAACAAGTCAGGATTCACACAAGTCAAACAAGTCAAGACCCACAAGTCAAGATCCACTCAAGTCAAACACAAGTCAAGACCCACAAGTCAAGATCAACACAAGTCAAGACCCACAAGTCAGGATCAACACAAGTCAAACAAGTCAAGATCCACTCAAGTCAAACACAACTCAAGACCCACACAAGTCAAACACAAGTCAAGACCCACAAATCAAGATCCACACAAGTCAACATCAACACAAGTCAAACACAAGTCAGAATCCACACAAGTCAAACACAAGTCAAGACCCACACAAGTTAAACACAAGTCAAGATCCACACAAGTCAAACAAAAGTCAAGACCCACAAGTCAAGATCCACACAAGTCAAACACAAGTCAAGATCAACACAAGTCAAACACAAGTCAAGACCAACAAGTCAAGATCCACACAAGTCAAACACAAGTCAAGACCCACAAGTCAAACACAAGTCAAGACCCAAACAAATCAAACAAGTCAAGATCCACTCAAGTCAAACAAGTCAAGATGCACACAAGTCAAACCCCATCAGCGTAAAATAGTCAATTGGACATGAACATAGAACAGCATAATTACTAACATTAAAATAGCATAAATGAAAGATGGATGGAAGACATTAAATCATAAACAAAAAACAACGAGCTTAGAAAAACAATTGGCTTAGAAAAAAAATGCAAAGACAAGAGAAAGAAATAAAATAAATGCAAACGATAGGAAAATGCACAAATATAAAATTGTAAATTTTGAAAAAGTACGTCACGGGGTGACAAAATCCAACTTTGTCCCTATCAAAGCGGAACTAATGTTCGCTGTGATTGCCTCCCGCCAGACCCAAAAAAAGGAACACCGGGCTCGTTCCAGGGTAGCGCAAAAAATCCCCGAAAATGGGGTGATCAGCCAAACGTCGCTGGCAGCTGTGCATGGGGGAGTAAAGCTTCGCAATTGGGACACGTTGCGATTAAAGGAGTATAAAAGGAGGAAGTACAGACCAAACGGGGCATTGTTTTAGGAGAAGTGTTCTCAGAGAAAGTGTGAGCCGTGGTGAAGAGGAAGTGGGGCCGGCGAACGGGCACAGTGCTGTGAGTTGGGAGAAAGAGCAGGCTGATTCAATGAGAAGGAGGTAACCATGGGACAGAAGATCATTTGTGAGAGATCATGAGTAGTCCAAATCAATTTCCATCCTTCTCTCTTGTGTCTGTGGGACCTCTTGATGTGAATGCCAGTTCAGAAGAAGGGTGACGGCCATATATGAGTATTTCCCACTGAGTGCTGAATTGTTGAGATGAAGGGATGTGATGCACTGTTTGCTGTGTGAAGTGTAAACCTAAACCCCTGGATGTCCACTTCTTACCGGAGTTTTCCATCACATTCTGACTGCATAAGAAGAGGCTAACATTGTTGTACTTCACAGACCATTGAGTGTATTTGTCTGGCAGCCCACTGTGAAGAGAGACACGTAGTGAACGCTTAACTGACTGCTTTGCAGTGAAACCTCCAGCCGTAAGTTCTCTGTCTGTCACTTAAAGAAGAGGATTACGTACCTGTATGCTCACCTGTCTGCTTTGCAGTGAAGCTCCCCCGCTGTAAGCTCTGTGTCTGTTGGCCCTGCAAGTGAATTCAAGTTTGTTTGTATAGTCCTTTCACAATACTTGTTTCAAAGCAGCTTTACAGAAAGTGCATTACAGAAAAGTACATGGAAAATTACATTTAGATAATCATGTAATATTAAGGGCATAACATATCGCCAGCATTGAGTAGTCTCTCCACAGGCATCGAGTCATCTTTCACAGGTGTTGAGTCGTCTCTTCACAGGCATTTAGTCTTCTCATTGCAGGTGTTGGGGCATCTGAAGTCTCCATGAGAGGCTGGATACAAACTGGAGCTGACGAACGCCGTTTTTCTCGGGAAAAGCGTCCCGAGATAACAGCAGAAAACAGATGGGAAATAATTAGCATAGCTGATGTTCATAATGATTTCCATTACACAGGAGTAGATGTTAAAAAAAAAACACTCACAAACTCTCCACAACCCAACCATACGCGCCAACCCGTTTGACTAAGGCTGTCGAGCCCCACTGTCGCGGTAATGCGTTTCATTGGCAACAGTTCCATATGGCATACCACCTACCGCAATAACACAATATCTGCCCAACCACCCATCATTCACGCAATACACACAGGAAAAGTAATGATTGTAAATACTATGCAACCTATACAAGTAACCTACAGACTCTTCAAGTTAATTAAAAGCATTCGATCTGATTCAACAGAGGAATAAAAGGTAAGCAGTATGTGAATGCTTGGCTAAAGAGATGCATCTTTAGTCTAGTTTTAAACTTTGACAGCGAGTCAGAGCGTCAAACCATATCGGGAAGGATATTCCAGAGTTTGGGCGTAAATAATTTAAGTTTGAGCCCAACTTTTATTTCTGGAATATTTACATTAATAAATAACTAATGTTAATTACAAGCAATTGTTTAGCAATATCGTTAATAATCCTTAAGCAAGAACTGACCACAGAGAAGTCATCTTAACAAATTGTAAGTACCATTCGAATGCTTATGATTTAGGGCAATTTGACTTATTCAACCTAACCTGAGGATAAAAAATAATAATGTTAAAGGTGTTAAAATTAAAGCGCACACACACCGTAAAACATGGCGCACAACGTGGGGCTTTAACTGTTCAATTCTGGCCAGTAATTGAACAGTTAAGTGCCTTCTAAATAGCATGTGTGTGGATATGCATAAGGATTAAAAATTTATTTTCTTTTTTTGGAAAAAAAAAGAATCATCATCAAATAGAAGACTAGACAAATAATCTTTTCTAGATTAGTATCTTTTTTTCGACTAAGTTTAACACCCAAAACGGGTTAGATGTGCACATAAGAAATAAGTTGAAGGGTGATTGAAAGTCTAATAAGTCTATTCCAAAGAGGCTAAGCTATGGCAGCAAAAGCCCAGGAAAAATCCAGCATGACTTTTATACAACCATGTACATGGGGTGATTCTCGTACATTAGGATGGCAAAAGATAGCCTTACAGGCAGAGACATCAGTCCAAGAGATGGAACCAGGAGAAACATTCCTTTCAAAGGAGCGACTTTGACCTACTAGTCATTAGGTGTGTAACGTCTTGGAGATGTCAGACAAAAAAGCCGCGCCGATTCTGCTGAGGTGAAGCATAATAGAGCCTAGGTCTCTCCCAGAACAGATTCCAATTATTTACAAAGAGCAGTTTCTGTTCATTACACAATGACATTAATAATTCAATTAGTGCAAATAATCTACTAAACCTTTCCTGTCCTTGTCTGTAAGAGGGAAACGGTTCAGACACGATGATCGTTGCATCAGGCGATGTGTTGCGTACCATCTCGATCAGGCTCCTGTAGTCCTTCAGAACCTCAGCCTGATGTCGTTCGCTCCCACGTTCAGCACAACAGCTCCGACGCGCTCATCACCATTCAGGATCTCAGGAACCTGTGCAGCAACATCAAGAACATGAGCACCAGGAAAGCAGGGAGTGCGCACCTTATCCTTACCTGAGGTAGCACGGACATTACGGATAATGGATGTGCCGATGATCACAGCGTCGTCGCGTTCCGACTCGCGAAGAGGGGAGAAGCGGTTCCGGGTCGAGATCTCAAAGACCGGGAGGGGTGGCAAAGAGGTTCTAGCTCTGGTCTTGGCTCGTGTCTTCCGCTGTGTGGTCCATGGTTTTGTGTCATGCCAGAGTGAATGAAGCCAGAGATGATCGCGTCCACCTGGGCAGAGAAACGCATGGAATAGACGAAGTCAGAGTCAAAGAGTAACTAAGCACTGACTTGTGAGCATCGGCGTGTGATGTTTCAAGCACTGACCGCCGATCCAGCAGCTCACAGTCCACAGGCGTCGAGTCGTCTCTCCACAGGCATCACTAAACGAGGAACAGACACAGTTTCAATATAATGTTCCACACTAAGCAAATCAATTAAGTTTGGACAACAAAAACTGATTTGTACTTTGACTTACTAGTCATGTCTGTAAGTGGGAAGCGGTCCAGACACGATCGTAGCTTCAGGCAATGTGTTGCGTACCGTCTCGATCAGGCTCCTGTAGTCCTTCTTCAGAACCTCAGCCTGATGTCGTTCGCTCCCACGTTCCGCACAACAGATCCGACACGCTCATCACCGTTCAGGATCTCGGGAACCTGTGCAGCAACATCAAGAACATGAGCACCAGGAAAGCAGTGAGTGCGCACCTTATCCTTACCTGAGGTAGCACAGACATGACGGACCATGGACGTGCCCATGATCACGGTGGCGTCGCGTTCCGACTCGAGAAGAGAGGAGAAGCAGTTCCGGGCGGCGGAGAGGTTCTAGCTCTGGTCCTGGCTCACGTCTTCCGCTGTGTGATCCAGGGTGTTGTGTCGGTGTCGGACTGAATGAAGCCAGAGATGATCGCGTCCTCCTGGGCAAAGAAACGCATGGAGTAGACGAAGTCAGAGTCAAAGAGTAACTAACCACTGACTTGTGAGCATCGGCGTGTGATGTTTCAAGCGCTGACCGCCGATCCAGCAGCTCACAGGCAGAGTCGTCTCTCCACAGGCGTTGAGTCGTCTCTCCACAGGCGTCACTAAACAAGGAATAGACAGTTTCAATATAATGTTCCACACTAAGCATATCAATTACGTTTGGACAACAAAGACTGTGATTTGGACTTTGACTTACTATTTATTAGGTGTGTGCAAATAATCTACTGAACCTTTCCTGTCCTTGTCTGTACGTGGTAAGCGGCCCAGACACGATGATCGTTGCTTCAGGCGATGTGTTGCGTACCGTCTCGATCAGGCTCCTGTAGAACTTCTTCAGAACCTCAGCCTAATGTTCACTCCCACGTGCAGTACAGCAGCTCCGACAAACTGAAGTTGACGAACGCCATTTTTCTCGGGACAAGCGTCCCGAGATAACAGCAGAAAACAGATGGGAAATAATTAGCATAGCTGAGGTCCATAATGATTTCCCTTACACAGGAGTAGATTTCAGAGTTTGAGCATAAAGAATTTAAGTTTGAGCCTAACTTTTCTTTCTGGAATATTTACATTAATAAATAACTAATGCTAATTACAAGTAATCATCTAGCAGTGTTAATAAACCTTAAGCAAGAATGGACCACAGAGAAGTCATCTGAACAATTGTAAATACCAATCGAATGCTAATGATTTAGGGCAGATTTGACTTACTCGACCTAACCTGAGGATTATGAATAATAATGTTAAAAGGTGTTAAGGTTAAAGTGCACACCGTAAAACATGGCACCCAGCGGGGGCTTTAACTGTTCAATTCTGGCCAGTAATTGAACAGTTCAGCACCAGCTAAATAGCATGTGCGTGGATGTGCTTAAGGATTAGAAATGTATTTTCTTTTTTAAAAATCAATTAGAAGATGACTAATGAAACTTAGTCGAAAAAAAAAAATCTAGAAAAGATTATTTAAAGAAGACCCAGAAAGGGTTAGATGTGCAAGGCTCGTTGCTTCAGGCGATGTGTTGCGTACCGTCTCGATCAGGCTCCTGTAGTCCTTCTTTAGAACCTCAGCCTGATGTCGTTCGCTCCCACGTTCAGCACAACAGCTCCGACACGCTCATCACCGTTCAGGATCTCAGGAACCTGTGCAGCAACATCAAGAACATGAGCACCAGGAAAGCAGGGAGTGCGCACCTTATCCTTACCTGAGGTAGCACGGTCATGACGGACCATGGACGTGCCCATGATCACGGTGGCGTCACGTTCCAACTCGCGAAGAGGGGAGAAGCGGTTCCGGGTCGAGATCTCCAAGACCGGGAGGGGTGACGGAGAGGTTCTTGATCTGGTCCTGGCTCGTGTCTTCCGCTGTATGATCCATGGTGTTGTGTCGGTGCCAGAGTGAATGAAGCCAGAGATGATCGCGTCCTCCTGGGCAAAGAAACGCATGGAGTAGATGAAGTCAGAGTCAAAGAGTAACCAACCACTGACTTGTGAGCATCGGCATGTGATGTTTCAAGTGCTGACCGCCGATCCAGCAGCTCACAGGCAGAGTCGTCTCTCCACAGGCGTCGAGTCGTCTCTCCACAGGTGTCACTAAACAAGGAATAGACATAGTTTCAATATAATGTTCCACACCAACCATATCAATTAAGTTGACAACAAAGACTATGATTTGGACTTTGACTTACTAGTCATGTCTGTACGTGGGAAGCAGACCAGACACGATCGTTGCTTCAGGCGATTTGTTGCGTACCATCTCGATCAGGCTCCTGTAGACCTTCAGAACCTCAGCCTGATGTCGTTCGCTCCCACGTTCAGCACAACAGCTCCGACGCACACGTCAACTTCAGGATCTCGGGAACCTGTGCAGCAACATCAATAACATGAGCACCAGGAAAGCAGTGAGTGCACACCTTATCCTTACCTGAGGTAGCACGGACATGACGGACCATGGACGTGCCCGTGATCACGGTGGCGTCGCGTTCTGGCTCGCTAAGAGGGGAGAAGCGGTTCCGGGTCGAGATCTCCAAGACCGGGAGGGGCAGCGGAGAGGTTCTTGCTCTGGTCTTGGCTCGTGTCTTCCGCTGTATGATCCATGGTGTTGTGTCGGTGCCGAAGTGAATGAAGCCAGAGATGATCGCGTCCTCCTGGGCAGAGAAACGCATGGAGATGGAGTAGACAAAGTGAGTCAAAGAGTAACTAACCACTGACTTGTGAGCATCGGCATGTGATGTTTCAAGCGCTGACCACCAATCCAGCAGCTCACAGGCAGAGTCGTCTCTCCACAGGCATCGAGTAGTCTGTCCACAGGAGTCACTAAACAAGGAATAGACACAGTTTCAAGATAATGTTCCACACTAAGCATATCAATTAAGTTTGGACAACAAAGACTGTGATTTGGACTTTGACTTACTATTTATTAGGTGTGTGCAAATAATCTACTGATCCTTTCCTGTCCTTGTCTGTACGTGGGAAGCAGCCCAGACACAATGATCATAGCTTCAGGCGATGTGTTGCGTACCATCTTGATCAGGCTCCTGTAGAACTTCTTCAGAACCTCTGCCTGATGTTGTTCGCTCCCACGTTCAGCACAACAGCTGTGACGCGCTCATCACCGTTCAGGATCTCGGGAACCTGTGCAGCAACATCAATAACATGAGCACCAGGAAAGCAGTGAGTGCGCACCTTATCCTTACCTGAGGTAGCACGGACATGACTGACCATGGACGTGCCCATGATCACGGTGGCGTCGCGTTCCGGCTCGCTAAGAGGGGAGAAGCGGTTCCGGGTCGAGATCTCCAAGACCGGGAGGGGCGGCGGAGAGGTTCTTGCTCTGGTCCTGGCTCGTGTCTTCCGCTGTGTGATCCATGGTGTTGTGTCAGTGCTCGACTGAATGAAGCCAGAGATGATCGCGGCCTCCTGGGCAGAGAAACGCATGGAGTAAACGAAGTCAGTCAAAGAGTAACTAACCACTGACTTGTGAACATCGGCTTGTGATGTTTCAAGTGCTGACCGCCGATCCAGCAGCTCACAGGCAGAGTCGTCTCTCCACAGGCGTCACTAAACGAGGAAGACACAGTTTCAAGATAATGTTCCACACCAAACATATCAATTAAGTTTGGACAACAAAGACTGTGATTTTGACTTTGACTTACTATTTATTAGGTGTGCGCAAATAATCTACTGAACCTTTCCTGTCCTTGTCTGTACGTGGGAAGCGGCCCAGACACAATGATCGTTGCTTCAGGCAATGTGTTGGGTACCGTCTCGATCAGGCTCCTGTAGAACTTCTTCAGAACCTCAGCCTGATGTCGTTCACTCCCACGTGCATTACAGCAGCTCTGACAAACTGGAGTTGACGAACGCCATTTTTCTCGGGACAAGCGTCCCGAGATAACAGCAGAAAACAGATGGGAAATAATTAGCAGAGCTGATGTTCATAATGATATCCATTACACAGGAGTAGATGTTAAAAGCCACAATTTCACAAACTCTCCACAACCCAAACTCTCCGCAACCCAACCATACGCGCCAACCCGTTTTACTAAGGCTGTCGAGCCCCACTGTCGCAGTAATGTGTTTCATTGGCAACGGTTTCGTATGCCATACCACCTACGGTAAAAACACAATATCTGCCCAACCACCCATCATTCACGCAAAACACACAGGAAGGTAATGACTGTAAATATTATGCAAACTATACAAGTAACCTACAGACTCTTCTAGTTTTATACTATTAAATGCATTCGATCTGATTCAGAGGAATAAAAGGTAAGCAGTATGTGAATGCTTGGTTAAAGAGATGTCTTTAGTCTAGTTTTAAACTGTGACAGCGAGACAGAGCTTCGAACCATATCGGGAAGGCTAATCCAGAGTTTTTGAACGTAAAGAATTTAAGTTTGAGCCCAACTTTTATTTCTGGAATAATTACATTAATAAATAACTAATGCTAATTACAAGTAATTGTTTAACAGTGTTGTTCATAAACCTTAAGCAAGAACTGACCACAGAGAAGTCATCTGAACAAATTGCAAGTACCATTCGAACGCTTATGATTTAGGGCAGATTTGACTTACTCGACCTAACAATGAGGTTAAAGGTGTTAAGATTAAAGCACACACACCGTAAAACATGGCGCCCAACGTGGGGCTCTAACTGTTCAATTCCGGCCAGTAATTGAACAGTTAAGCGACTGCTAAAAAGCGTGTGCGTGGATATGCTTAAGAATTAGAAATTTGTTTTCTTTTTTGAATTTTTTTTTTTTAAAAAGTTAAAAATCACCAAATAGAAGACTGGAGAAACTTAGTCGAAAAAGATTATAAATCTAGAAAAGATTATTTAAAGAAGACCCAGAAAGGGTTAGCTGTGCACATAAGAAATAAGTTAAAGAGTGAAGGACAGACTAATTAGTCTATACCATAGAGGCTAAGCTATGGCAGCAAAAGCACAGGAAAAATACAGCAAGACTTTCATACAAGCATATACATGGGGTGATTCGCATGTATTAGGATGGCAAAAGATAGCCTTACAGACAGAGACAGTCCAAGAGATGGAACCAGGAGAATCATTCCTTTGAAAGGAGCGACTTTGACCAAGTCATCTGGTGTGTAACGTCTTGGAGATGTTGTCTGACAGAAGAGCCGCTCCGATTCTGCTGGGGTGAAGTCCATCAGCACGATACAGCCTAGGTCTCTTCCAAAACAGATTCCAATTATTTACAAAGAGCAGTTTCTGTCCATTACACAATAACATTAACCATTCATTTAGTGCAAATAGTCTACTGAACCTTTCCTGTCCTTGTCTGTATGTGGGAAATTGTCCAGACACAATGATCATTGCTTCAGGCGATGTGTTGCGTACCGTCTCAATCAGGCTCCTGTAGTCCTTCTTCAGAACCTCAGCCTAATGCCGTTCGCTCCCGCGTGCAGCACAATAGTTCCGACACGCACATCACCGTTCAGGATCTAGTTTCAGGATCACAGTTTCAATATAAATGTTCCACACCAAGCATATCAATTAAGTTTGGACAAAGACTGTGATTTGGACTTTGACTTACTAGTCATCTGGTGTGTAACGTCTTGGAGATGTTGTCCGACAGAACAGCCACTCCGATTCTGCTGGGGTGAAGGTCATCCGCACGATACAGCCTAGGTCTCTACCAGAACAGATCCCAATTATTTACAAAGAGCAGTTTCTGTTCATTACAAAATGACATTAATCATTCATTTAATGCAAATAATCTACTGAACCTTTCCTTTCCTTGTCTGGACGTGGGAAGCGTTCCAGACACGATGATCGTTGCTTCAGGCGATGTGTTGCGTACCGTCTCGATCAGGCTCCTTTAGTCCTTCTTCAGAACCTATTTCTGCCGCAGCCTGTTGTCGTTCGCTACCACGTGCAGCAGCAAAAGCTCTGACGTGCTCGTCACTGTTCAGGATCTCGGGAACCTGTGCAGCAGCATCAAGAACATGAGCACCAGGAAAGCAGTGAGTGCGCACCTTGCACTTACCCGAGGTACCACAGATATGACGGACCATGGACGAGCCGATGATCACAGCGTCGTCGCGATCCGACTCGCAAAGAGGGGAGAAGCGGTTCCGGGTGGAGATCTCAAAGACCTGGAGGGGCGGCGGAGAGGTTCTAGCTCTGTTCCTGCCTCATGTCTTCCGCTGTGTGATCCATGGTCCATGGTGTTGTGTCGGTGCCGGAGTGAATGAGGTCAGAGATGGTCCAATCCTCCTGGGCAGAAAAACGCATGGAGTAAACGAAGTCAGAGTCAAAGAGTAACTAACCACTGACTTGTGAGCATCAGCACGTGATGTTTCAAGCGCTGACCGCCGACCCAGCAGCTCACAGCCCACAGGTGTCGAGTCGTCTCTCCACAAACGTCACTAAACGAGGAATAGACACAGTTTTAATATAAATGTTCCAAACTAAGCATATCAATTAAGTTTGGACAACAAAGACTGTGATTTGGACTTTGACTTACTAGTCATCTGGTGTGTAACGTCTTGGAGATGTTGTCCGGCAGAACAGTCGCTCCGATTCTGCTGGGGTGAAGGCCATCCGCACAATACAGCCTAGGTCTCTACCAGAACAGATTCCAATTATTTAGAAAGAGCAGTTTCTGTTCATTACACAATGACATTAATCATTCATTTAATGCAAATAATCTACTGAACCTTTCCTGTCCTTGTCTGTACGTGGGAAGCGGTCCAGACATGATGATCGTTGCTTCAGGCGATGTATTGCGTACCGTCTCGATCAGGCTCCTGTAGTCCTTCTTCAGCACCTCTGTCTGCCGCAGCCTGTTGTCGTTTACTCCCGCGTGCAGCAAAACAGCTCTGACGTGCTCGTCACCGTTCAGGACCTCGGGAACCTGTGCAGCAACATCAAGAACATGAGCACCAAGAAAGCAGTGAGTGCACACCTTACCCTTACCTGAGGTAGCACGGACATGACTGACCATGGACGTGCCCATGATCACGGTGGCGTCGCGTTCCGGCTCGCTAAGAGGGGAGAAGCGGTTCCGGGTCGAGATCTCCAAGACCGGGAGGGGCGGCGGAGAGGTTCTTGATCTGGTCCTGGCTCGTGTCTTCCGCTGTGTGATCCATGGTGTTGTGTCAGTGCTCGACTGAATGAAGCCAGAGATGATCGCGGCCTCCTGGGCAGAGAAACGCATGGAGTAAACGAAGTCAGTCAAAGAGTAACTAACCACTGACTTGTGAACATCGGCTTGTGATGTTTCAAGTGCTGACCGCCGATCCAGCAGCTCACAGGCAGAGTCGTCTCTCCACAGGCGTCACTAAACGAGGAAGACACAGTTTCAAGATAATGTTCCACACCAAACATATCAATTAAGTTTGGACAACAAAGACTGTGATTTTGACTTTGACTTACTATTTATTAGGTGTGCGCAAATAATCTACTGAACCTTTCCTGTCCTTGTCTGTACGTGGGAAGCTGCCCAGACACAATGATCGTTGCTTCAGGCAATGTGTTGGGTACCGTCTCGATCAGGCTCCTGTAGAACTTCTTCAGAACCTCAGCCTGATGTCGTTCACTCCCACGTGCATTACAGCAGCTCTGACAAACTGGAGTTGACGAACGCCATTTTTCTCGGGACAAGCGTCCCGAGATAACAGCAGAAAACAGATGGGAAATAATTAGCAGAGCTGATGTTCATAATGATATCCATTACACAGGAGTAGATGTTAAAAGCCACAATTTCACAAACTCTCCACAACCCAAACTCTCCGCAACCCAACCATACGCGCCAACCCGTTTTACTAAGGCTGTCGAGCCCCACTGTCGCAGTAGAGCGTTTCATTGGCAACGGTTTCGTATGCCATACCACCTACGGTAAAAACACAATATCTGCCCAACCACCCATCATTCATGCAAAACACACAGGAAGGTAATGACTGTAAATATTATGCAAACTATACAAGTAACCTACAGACTCTTCTAGTTTTATACTATTAAATGCATTCGATCTGATTCAGAGGAATAAAAGGTAAGCAGTATGTGAATGCTTGGTTAAAGAGATGTCTTTAGTCTAGTTTTAAACTGTGACAGCGAGACAGAGCTTCGAACCATATCGGGAAGGCTAATCCAGAGTTTTTGAACGTAAAGAATTTAAGTTTGAGCCCAACTTTTATTTCTGGAATAATTACATTAATAAATAACTAATGCTAATTACAAGTAATTGTTTAACAGTGTTGTTCATAAACCTTAAGCAAGAACTGACCACAGAGAAGTCATCTGAACAAATTGCAAGTACCATTCGAACGCTTATGATTTAGGGCAGATTTGACTTACTCGACCTAACAATGAGGTTAAAGGTGTTAAGATTAAAGCACACACACCGTAAAACATGGCGCCCAACGTGGGGCTCTAACTGTTCAATTCCGGCCAGTAATTGAACAGTTAAGCGACTGCTAAAAAGCGTGTGCGTGGATATGCTTAAGAATTAGAAATTTGTTTTCTTTTTTGAATTTTTTTTTTTTAAAAAGTTAAAAATCACCAAATAGAAGACTGGAGAAACTTAGTCGAAAAAGATTATAAATCTAGAAAAGATTATTTAAAGAAGACCCAGAAAGGGTTAGCTGTGCACATAAGAAATAAGTTAAAGAGTGAAGGACAGACTAATTAGTCTATACCATAGAGGCTAAGCTATGGCAGCAAAAGCACAGGAAAAATACAGCAAGACTTTCATACAAGCATATACATGGGGTGATTCGCATGTATTAGGATGGCAAAAGATAGCCTTACAGACAGAGACAGTCCAAGAGATGGAACCAGGAGAATCATTCCTTTGAAAGGAGCGACTTTGACCAAGTCATCTGGTGTGTAACGTCTTGGAGATGTTGTCTGACAGAAGAGCCGCTCCGATTCTGCTGGGGTGAAGTCCATCAGCACGATACAGCCTAGGTCTCTTCCAAAACAGATTCCAATTATTTACAAAGAGCAGTTTCTGTCCATTACACAATAACATTAACCATTCATTTAGTGCAAATAGTCTACTGAACCTTTCCTGTCCTTGTCTGTATGTGGGAAATTGTCCAGACACAATGATCATTGCTTCAGGCGATGTGTTGCGTACCGTCTCAATCAGGCTCCTGTAGTCCTTCTTCAGAACCTCAGCCTAATGCCGTTCGCTCCCGCGTGCAGCACAATAGTTCCGACACGCACATCACCGTTCAGGATCTAGTTTCAGGATCACAGTTTCAATATAAATGTTCCACACCAAGCATATCAATTAAGTTTGGACAAAGACTGTGATTTGGACTTTGACTTACTAGTCATCTGGTGTGTAACGTCTTGGAGATGTTGTCCGACAGAACAGCCACTCCGATTCTGCTGGGGTGAAGGTCATCCGCACGATACAGCCTAGGTCTCTACCAGAACAGATCCCAATTATTTACAAAGAGCAGTTTCTGTTCATTACAAAATGACATTAATCATTCATTTAATGCAAATAATCTACTGAACCTTTCCTTTCCTTGTCTGGACGTGGGAAGCGTTCCAGACACGATGATCGTTGCTTCAGGCGATGTGTTGCGTACCGTCTCGATCAGGCTCCTTTAGTCCTTCTTCAGAACCTATTTCTGCCGCAGCCTGTTGTCGTTCGCTACCACGTGCAGCAGCAAAAGCTCTGACGTGCTCGTCACTGTTCAGGATCTCGGGAACCTGTGCAGCAGCATCAAGAACATGAGCACCAGGAAAGCAGTGAGTGCGCACCTTGCACTTACCCGAGGTACCACAGATATGACGGACCATGGACGAGCCGATGATCACAGCGTCGTCGCGATCCGACTCGCAAAGAGGGGAGAAGCGGTTCCGGGTGGAGATCTCAAAGACCTGGAGGGGCGGCGGAGAGGTTCTAGCTCTGTTCCTGCCTCATGTCTTCCGCTGTGTGATCCATGGTCCATGGTGTTGTGTCGGTGCCGGAGTGAATGAGGTCAGAGATGGTCCAATCCTCCTGGGCAGAAAAACGCATGGAGTAAACGAAGTCAGAGTCAAAGAGTAACTAACCACTGACTTGTGAGCATCAGCACGTGATGTTTCAAGCACTGACCGCCGACCCAGCAGCTCACAGCCCACAGGTGTCGAGTCGTCTCTCCACAAACGTCACTAAACGAGGAATAGACACAGTTTTAATATAAATGTTCCAAACTAAGCATATCAATTAAGTTTGGACAACAAAGACTGTGATTTGGACTTTGACTTACTAGTCATCTGGTGTGTAACGTCTTGGAGATGTTGTCCGGCAGAACAGTCGCTCCGATTCTGCTGGGGTGAAGGCCATCCGCACAATACAGCCTAGGTCTCTACCAGAACAGATTCCAATTATTTAGAAAGAGCAGTTTCTGTTCATTACACAATGACATTAATCATTCATTTAATGCAAATAATCTACTGAACCTTTCCTGTCCTTGTCTGTACGTGGGAAGCGGTCCAGACATGATGATCGTTGCTTCAGGCGATGTATTGCGTACCGTCTCGATCAGGCTCCTGTAGTCCTTCTTCAGAACCTCTGTCTGCCGCAGCCTGTTGTCGTTTACTCCCGCGTGCAGCAAAACAGCTCTGACGTGCTCGTCACCGTTCAGGACCTCGGGAACCTGTGCAGCAACATCAAGAACATGAGCACCAAGAAAGCAGTGAGTGCACACCTTACCCTTACCTGAGGTAGCACGGACATGACGGACCATGGACGTGCCAATGATCACGGCGTCATTGCGTTCTGATTCGCGAAGAGGGGAGAAGTGGTTCCAGGTGGAGATCTTGAAGACCGGGAGGGGCGGCGGAGAGGTTCTAGCTTGTGTCTTCCGCTCTGTGATCCATCGTGTTGTGTCGGTGCTGGAGTGAATGAAGCCAGAGATGACAAGTCCTTCTGGAGAAACGCATGGAGTAAACAAAGTCAAAGAGTAACTAACCTCTGACTTGTTAACATCGGCACGTGATGTTTCAATTGCGGACCGCCGATCCAGCAGCTCACAGCCCACAGGTGTCAAGTCGTCTCTCCACAGGTGTCACTAAACGAGGAATAGACACACTAAGCATATTAATTAAGTTTCAACAACAAAGACTGTGATTTGGACTTTGACTTACTAGTCATTTTTACAGTCACAGTTTCACAAAAACATTAACCATTCATTTAGTGCAGACAGTCTACTGAACATTTCCTGTCCTTGTCTGTACGTGGGAAGCGGTCCAGACATGATGATTGTTGTTTCAGGCGATGTGCTGCGTAGCCTGATGTCGCTCCCTCCCGCGTGCAGCACAACAGCCCCGTCACCATTCTCGTCACCATTCAGGATCTAGGGAACCTGTGCAGCGACATCAAGAACACTAACCCAGATACTGTTTCTCATTTAGAACAGGAGAATGAAACAGCAATGCATGAATATTTCAAATCCTCTTCAAATCAACAGTACTCACGCCAGGGGTTTTCTTCCGTGTAAGAAGCTCAATGGGCAGATACTGATTCTCATTTAGAACAGGAGAATGAAACAGCAATGAATGAATATTTCAAATCAACAGTAGTCAAGTACTCAAGGCAGGGTTTTTCTTCAGTGCGAGAAGCTCAATGGGAAAATAATGATTCTTATTTAGAACAGGAGAATCAAACAGCTTCTCACACTGAAGAAAACCCCTGCCGTGAGTACTTGACTACTGTTGATTTGAAGAGGATTTGTGAAATGTTCATGCATTGCTGTTTGATTCATCTGCTCCACTACTTACCCCTGGTGGTGTGAAGAGAAACTGTTGTGCAAACCCCTTACCAGCATCTGCTCCATTACTTACCCCTGGTGGTGTGAAGAGGAACGGTCACGTGGATCCCTTCTAGGCATCTGCTCCTTTACCGGCCTCTGGCTGTGAGAAGAACAATGGTGCAACTTCTTTACATGTGTCTTTTCCATGACTTACCTCTGGCTGTGAGAAGAACGATGGTGCAACTTCCTTACAAGTGTCTGTTCCACGACTTGCCTCTGGCTGTGAGAAGAATGATGGTGTGACTTCCTTACAAGCATCTATTCATGACTTACTTCTGGCTGTGAGGAGAAGAACGACGGTGTGACTTCCTTACAAGTGTCTGTTCCACGACTTGCCTCTGGCTGTCAGAAGAACGACGGTGTGACTTCCTTACAAGTGTCTGTTCCACGACTTGCCTCTGGCTGTCAGAAGAACGACGGTGTGACTTCCTTACAAGTGTCTGTTCCACGACTTACCTCTGGCTGTGAGGAGAAGAATGATGGTGCAACTTCCTTACAAGAGTCTGTTCCACGACTTGCCTCTGGCTGTGAGGAGAAGAATGATGGTGTGACTTCCTTACAAGTGTCTATTCGTGACTTACTTCTGGCTGTGAGGAGAAGAACGATGGTGTGACTTCCTTACAAGTGTCTGTTCCACGACTTGCCTCTGGCTGTGAGGAGAACAATGAGTGTGTGACTTCCTTACAAGTGTCTGTTCGTGACTTACCTCTGGCTGTGAGAACAACGACGGTGTGACTTCCTTACAAGTGTCTGTTCCACGACTTGCCTCTGGCTGTGAGGAGAAGAACGATGGTGTGACTTCCTTACAAGTGTCTGTTCCACGACTTGCCTCTGGCTGTCAGAAGAACGACGGTGTGACTTCCTTACAAGTGTCTGTTCCACGACTTGCCTCTGGCTGTCAGAAGAACGACGGTGTGACTTCCTTACAAGTGTCTGTTCCACGACTTACCTCTGGCTGTGAGGAGAAGAATGATGGTGCAACTTCCTTACAAGAGTCTGTTCCACGACTTGCCTCTGGCTGTGAGGAGAAGAATGATGGTGTGACTTCCTTACAAGTGTCTATTCGTGACTTACTTCTGGCTGTGAGGAGAAGAACGATGGTGTGACTTCCTTACAAGTGTCTGTTCCACGACTTGCCTCTGGCTGTGAGGAGAACAATGAGTGTGTGACTTCCTTACAAGTGTCTGTTCGTGACTTACCTCTGGCTGTGAGAACAACGACGGTGTGACTTCCTTACAAGTGTCTGTTCCACGACTTGCCTCTGGCTGTGAGGAGAAGAACAATGGTGTGACTTCCTTACAAGTGTCTGTTCCACGACTTGCCTCTGGCTGTCAGAAGAACGACGGTGTGACTTCCTTACAAGTGTCTGTTCCACGACTTACCTCTGGCTGTGAGGAGAAGAATGATGGTGTGACTTCCTTACAAGTGTCTATTCGTGACTTACCTCTGGCTGTGAGGAGAAGAACGATGGTGTGACTTCCTTACAAGTGTCTGTTCCACGACTTGCCTCTGGCTGTGAGGAGAACAATGAGTGTGTGACTTCCTTACAAGTGTCTATTCGTGACTTACCTCTGGCTGTGAGAACAACGACGGTGTGACTTCCTTACAAGTGTCTGTTCCACGACTTGCCTCTGGCTGTGAGGAGAAGAATGATGGTTTGACTTCCTTACAAATGTCTATTCGTGACTTACCTCTGGCTGTGAGGAGAAGAACGATGTTGTGACTTCCTTACAAGTGTCTGTTCCACAACTTGCCTCTGGCTGTGAGGAGAAGAACGATGGTATGACTTCCTTACAAGTGTCTATTCGTGACTTACTTCTGGCTGTGAGGAGAAGAACGATGGTGTGACTTCCTTACAAGTGTCTGTTTCACGTCTTGCCTATGGCTGTGAGGAGAAGAACGATGGTGTGACTTCCTTACAAGTGTCTATTCGTGACTTACCTCTGGCTGTGAGGAGAAGAATGATGGTGCAACTTCCTTACAAGTGTCTGTTTCACGACTTGCCTCTGGCTGTGAGGAGAAGAATGATGGTGTGACTTCCTTACAAGTGTCTGTTCCACGACTTGCCTCTGGCTGTGAGGAGAAGAACGATGGTATGACTTCCTTACAAGTGTCTATTCGTGACTTACTTCTGGCTGTGAGGAGAAGAATGATGGTGCAACTTCCTTACAAGTGTCTGTTTCACGACTTGCCTCTGGCTGTGAGGAGAAGAATGATGGTGTGACTTCCTTACAAATGTCTGTTCCACAACTTGCCTCTGGCTGTGAGGAGAAGAACGATGGTGCGACTTCCTTACAAGTGTCTGTTCCACAACTTGCCTCTGGCTGTGAGGAGAAAAACGATGGTGCAACTTGCTTACAAGTATCTATTCGTGACTTACTTCTGGCTGTGAGAAGAACGATGGTGTAACTTCCTTACACGTGTCTGTTCCACGACTTGTCTCTGGCTGTGAGGAGAAGATCGATGGTGCAACTTCCTTACACGTGTCTGTTCCACGACTTGCCTCTGGCTGTGAGGAGAAGAACGATGGTGCAACTTCCTTACAAGTGTCTATTCGTGACTTACTTCTGGCTGTGAGAAGAACGATGGTGTGACTTCCTTACACGTGTCTGTTCCACGACTTGCCTCTGGCTGTGAGGAGAAGAATGATGGTGTGACTTCCTTACAAATGTCTGTTCGTGACTTACCTCTGGCTGTGAGGAGAAGAACTATGGTGTGACTTCCTTACAAGTGTCTGTTCCACGACTTGCCTCTGGCTGTGAGAAGAAGAACGATGGTGTGACTTCCTTACAAGTGTCTGTTCCACTACTTGCCTCTGGCTGTGAGAAGAATGATGGTGTGACTTCCTTACAAGTGTCTGTTCGTGACTTACCTCTGGCTGTGAGGAGAAGAACGATGGTGTGACTTCCTTACAAGTGTCTGTTCCACGACTTGCCTCTGGCTGTGAGGAGAAGAATGATGGTGTGACTTCCTTACAAGTGTCTGTTCCACAACTTGCCTCTGGCTGTGAGGAGAAGAATGATGGTGTGACTTCCTTACAAGTGTCTGTTCCACAACTTGCCTCTGGCTGTGAGGAGAAGAATGATGGTGTGACTTCCTTACAAGTGTCTGTTCCACGACTTGCCTCTGGCTGTGAGGAGAAGAATGATGGTGTGACTTCCTTACAAGTGTCTATTCCACAACTTACCTCTGGCTGTGAGGAGAAGAACGATGGTGTGACTTCCTTACAAGTGTCTGTTCCACAACTTGCCTCTGGCTGTGAGGAGAAGAATGATGGTGTGACTTCCTTACAAGTGTCTGTTCCACAACTTACCTCTGGCTGTGAGGAGAAGAACGATGGTGCAACTTCCTTACAAATGTCTGTTCGTGACTTACCTCTGGCTGTGAGGAGAAGAACGATGGTGTGACTTCCTTACAAGTGTCTGTTCCACGACTTGCCTCTGGCTGTGAGAAGAACGATGGTGTGACTTCCTTACAAGTGTCTGTTCCACAACTTGCCTCTGGCTGTGAGGAGAAGAATGATGGTGTGACTTCCTTACAAATGTCTGTTCGTGACTTACCTCTGGCTGTGAGGAGAAGAACGATGGTGTGACTTCCTTACAAGTGTCTGTTCCACGACTTGCCTCTGGCTGTGAGAAGAAGAACGATGGTGTGACTTCCTTACAAGTGTCTGTTCCACAACTTGCCTCTGGCTGTGAGAAGAATGATGGTGTGACTTCCTTACAAGTGTCTCTTCGTGACTTACCTCTGGCTGTGAGGAGAAGAACGATGGTGTGACTTCCTTACAAGTGTCTGTTCCACGACTTGCCTCTGGCTGTGAGGAGAAGAATGATGGTGTGACTTCCTTACAAGTGTCTGTTCCACAACTTGCCTCTGGCTGTGAGGAGAAGAATGATGGTGTGACTTCCTTACAAGTGTCTATTCCACAACTTACCTCTGGCTGTGAGGAGAAGAACGATGGTGCGACTTCCTTACAAGTGTCTGTTCCACAACTTACCTCTGGCTGTGAGGAGAAGAACGATGGTGCGACTTCCTTACAAGTGTCTGTTCCACGACTTGCCTCTGGCTGTGAGGAGAAGAATGATGGTGTGACTTCCTTACAAGTGTCTGTTCCACAACTTACCTCTGGCTGTGAGGAGAAGAACGATGGTGCGACTTCCTTACAAGTGTCTGTTCCACAACTTGCCTCTGGCTGTGAGGAGAAGAACGATGGTGCAACTTCCTTACAAGTGTCTATTCGTGACTTACTTCTGGCTGTGAGGAGAAGAACGATGGTGTGACTTCCTTACAAGTGTCTGTTCCACAACTTGCCTCTGGCTGTGAGGAGAAGAACGATGGTGCAACTTCCTTACAAGTGTCTATTCGTGACTTATTTCTGGCTGTGAGGAGAAGAACGATGGTGTGACTTCCTTACAAGTGTCTGTTCCACAACTTACCTCTGGCTGTGAGGAGAAGAACGATGGTGCGACTTCCTTACAAGTGTCTGTTCCACAACTTACCTCTGGCTGTGAGGAGAAGAACGATGGTGCGACTTCCTTACAAGTGTCTGTTCCACAACTTGCCTCTGGCTGTGAGGAGAAGAACGATGGTGCAACTTCCTTACAAGTGTCTATTCGTGACTTATTTCTGGCTGTGAGGAGAAGAACGATGGTGTGACTTCCTTACAAGTGTCTGTTCCACAACTTGCCTCTGGCTGTGAGGAGAAGAATGATGGTGTGACTTCCTTACAAGTGTCTGTTCCACAACTTACCTCTGGCTGTGAGGAGAAGAACGATGGTGCAACTTCCTTACAAGTGTCTATTCGTGACTTACTTCTGGCTGTGAGGAGAAGAACGATGGTGTGACTTCCTTACAAGTGTCTGTTCCACGACTTGCCTCTGGCTGTGAGGAGAAGAATGATGGTGTGACTTCCTTACAAATGTCTGTTCGTGACTTACCTCTGGCTGTGAGGAGAAGAACGATGGTGTGACTTCCTTACAAGTGTCTAATCGTGACTTACTTCTGGCTGTGAGAAGAAGAACGATGGTGTAACTTCCTTACAAGTGTCTGTTCCACGACTTACCTCTGGCTGTGAGGAGAAGAACGATGGTGTGACTTCCTTACAAGTGTCTAATCGTGACTTACTTCTGGCTGTGAGGAGAAGAATGATGGTGTGACTTCCTTACAAGTGTCTGTTCCACGACTTACCTCTGGCTGTGAGGAGAAGAACGATGGTGTGACTTCCTTACAAGTGTCTAATCGTGACTTACTTCTGGCTGTGAGAAGAAGAACGATGGTGTAACTTCCTTACAAGTGTCTGTTCCACGACTTACCTCTGGCTGTGAGGAGAAGAACGATGGTGTGACTTCCTTACAAGTGTCTGTTCCACGACTTGCCTCTGGCTGTGAGGAGAAGAACGATGGTGTGACTTCCTTACAAGTGTCTAATCGTGACTTACTTCTGGCTGTGAGAAGAAGAACGATGGTGTGACTTCCTTACAAGTGTCTGTTCCACAACTTACCTTTGGCTGTGAGGAGAAGAACGATGGTGTGACTTCCTTACAAGTGTCTGTTCCACAACTTGCCTCTGGCTGTGAGGAGAAGAATGATGGTGTGACTTCCTTACAAGTGTCTGTTCCACAACTTACATCTGGCTGTGAGGAGAAGAACGATGGTGCAACTTCCTTACAAGTGTCTGTTCCACAACTTGCCTCTGGCTGTGAGGAGAAGAATGATGGTGTGACTTCCTTACAAGTGTCTGTTCCACAACTTGCCTCTGGCTGTGAGGAGAAGAACGATGGTGCAACTTCCTTACAAGTGTCTGTTCCACAACTTGCCTCTGGCTGTGAGGAGAAGAACGATGGTGCAACTTCCTTACAAGTGTCTGTTCCACAACTTGCCTCTGGCTGTGAGGAGAAGAATGATGGTGTGACTTCCTTACAAGTGTCTGTTCCACAACTTACCTCTGGCTGTGAGGAGAAGAATGATGGTGCGACTTCCTTACAAGTGTCTGTTCCACGACTTACCTCTGGCTGTGAGGAGAAGAATGATGGTGTGACTTCCTTACAAGTGTCTGTTCCACAACTTACATCTGGCTGTGAGGAGAAGAACGATGGTGCAACTTCCTTACAAGTGTCTGTTCCACAACTTGCCTCTGGCTGTGAGGAGAAGAATGATGGTGTGACTTCCTTACAAGTGTCTGTTCCACGACTTGCCTCTGGCTGTGAGGAGAAGAATGATGGTGTGACTTCCTTACAAGTGTCTGTTCCACAACTTGCCTCTGGCTGTGAGGAGAAGAATGATGGTGCGACTTCCTTACAAGTGTCTGTTCCACAACTTACCTCTGGCTGTGAGGAGAAGAATGATGGTGTGACTTCCTTACAAGTGTCTGTTCCACGACTTGCCTCTGGCTGTGAGAAGAATGATGGTGTGACTTCCTTACAAGTGTCTGTTCGCGAATTACCGCTGGCTGTGAGAAGAACGACGGTGTGACTTCCTTACAAGCGTCCGTTCCACGACTTGCCTCTGGCTGTGAGAAGAATGATGGTGTGACTTCCTTACAAGTGTCTGTTCGTGACTTACCTCTGGCTGTGAGGAGAAGAATGATGGTGTGACTTCCTTACAAGTGTCTGTTCCACGACTTGCCTCTGGCTGTGAGGAGAAGAATGATGGTGTGACTTCCTTACAAGTGTCTGTTCCACAACTTGCCTCTGGCTGTGAGGAGAAGAATGATGGTGCGACTTCCTTACAAGTGTCTGTTCCACAACTTACCTCTGGCTGTGAGGAGAAGAATGATGGTGTGACTTCCTTACAAGTGTCTGTTCCACGACTTGCCTCTGGCTGTGAGAAGAATGATGGTGTGACTTCCTTACAAGTGTCTGTTCGCGACTTACCTCTGGCTCTGAGGAGAAGAACGATGGTGTGACTTCCTTACAAGTGTCTGTTCGCGACTTGCCTCTGGCTGTGAGAAGAACGACGGTGTGACTTCCTTACAAGCGTCCGTTCCACGACTTGCCTCTGGCTGTGAGAAGAATGATGGTGTGACTTCCTTACAAGTGTCTGTTCGTGACTTACCTCTGGCTCTGAGGAGAAGAACGATGGTGTGACTTCCTTACAAGTGTCTGTTCGCGACTTGCCTCTGGCTGTGAGAAGAATGATGGTGTGACTTCCTTACAAGTGTCTGTTCGTGACTTACCTCTGGCTCTGAGGAGAAGAACGATGGTGTGACTTCCTTACAAGCGTCCGTTCCACGACTTGCCTCTGGCTGTGAGAAGAATGATGGTGTGACTTCCTTACAAGCGTCTGTTCGCGACTTGCCTCTGGCTCTGAGGAGAAGAACGATGGTGTGACTTCCTTACAAGTGTCTGTTCGCGACTTGCCTCTGGCTGTGAGAAGAACGACGGTGTGACTTCCTTACAAGCGTCCGTTCCACGACTTGCCTCTGGCTGTGAGAAGAATGATGGTGTGACTTCCTTACAAGTGTCTGTTCGCGACTTGCCTCTGGCTGTGAGAAGAATGATGGTGTGACTTCCTCACAAGTGTCTGTTCGTGACTTACCTCTGGCTCTGAGGAGAAGAACGATGGTGTGACTTCCTTACAAGCGTCTGTTCGCGACTTGCCTCTGGCTGTGAGAAGAATGATGGTGTGACTTCCTTACAAGTGTCTGTTCGCGACTTGCCTCTGGCTGTGAGAAGAACGATGGTGTGACTTCCTTAGAAGTGTCTGTTCCACGACTTACCTCTGGCTGTGAGGAGAAGAATGATGGTGCAACTTCCTTACAAGAGTCTGTTCCACGACTTGCCTCTGGCTGTGAGAAGAATGATGGTGTGACTTCCTTACAAGCGTCCGTTCCACGACTTGCCTCTGGCTGTGAGAAGAATGATGGTGTGACTTCCTTACAAGTGTCTGTTCCACGACTTGCCTCTGGCTGTGAGAAGAATGATGGTGTGACTTCCTTACAAGTGTCTGTTCGCGACTTGCCTCTGGCTCTGAGGAGAAGAACGATGGTGTGACTTCCTTACAAGTGTCTGTTCATGACTTACCTCTGGCTCTGAGAAGAACGACGGTGTGACTTCCTTACAAGTGTCTGTTCGCGACTTGCCTCTGGCTGTGAGAAGAATGACGGTGTGACTTCCTTACAAGTGTCTGTTCGCGACTTGCCTCTGGCTGTGAGAAAAACGATGGTGTGACTTCCTTACAAGTGTCTGTTCCACGACTTGCCTCTGGCTGTGAGAAGAATGATGGTGTGACTTCCTTACAAGTGTCTGTTCGCGACTTGCCTCTGGCTCTGAGGAGAAGAACGATGGTGTGACTTCCTTACAAGTGTCTGTTCATGACTTACCTCTGTCTCTGAGAAGAACGACGGTGTGACTTCCTTACAAGTGTCTGTTCGCGACTTGCCTCTGGCTGTGAGAAGAATGACGGTGTGACTTCCTTACAAGTGTCTGTTCGCGACTTGCCTCTGGCTCTGAGGAGAAGAACGATGGTGTGACTTCCTTACAAGTGTCTGTTCATGACTTACCTCTGGCTCTGAGAAGAACGACGGTGTGACTTCCTTACAAAAGTCCGTTCCACGACTTGCCTCTGGCTGTGAGAAGAATGATAGTGTGACTTCCTTACAAGTGTCTGTTCGTGACTTACCTCTGGCTGTGAGGAGAAGAACAGTGCGACTTCCTTACAAGTGTCTGTTCCACGACTTGCCTCTGGCTGTGAGAAGAATGATGGTGTGACTTCCTTACAAGTGTCTAATCGTGACTTACCTCTGGCTGTGAGAAGAACGATGGTGTGACTTCCTTACAAGCGTCCGTTCCACGACTTACCTCTGGCTGTGAGAAGAACGATGGTGTGACTTCCTTACAAGCGTCCGTTCCACGACTTACCTCTGGCTGTGAGGAGAAGAACAGTGCGACTTCCTTACAAGTGTCTGTTCCACGACTTGCCTCTGGCTGTGAGAAGAATGATGGTGTGACTTCCTTACAAGTGTCTAATCGTGACTTACCTCTGGCTGTGAGAACAACGACGGTGTGACTTCCTTACAAGTGTCTGTTCGCGACTTGCCTCTGGCTGTGAGAAGAACGATGGTGTGACTTCCTTACAAGCGTCCGTTCCACGACTTACCTCTGGCTGTGAGAAGAACGATGGTGTGACTTCCTTACAAGCGTCCGTTCCACGACTTACCTCTGGCTGTGAGGAGAAGAACAGTGCGACTTCCTTACAAGTGTCTGTTCGCGACTTGCCTCTGGCTGTGAGAAGAATGATGGTGTGACTTCCTTACAAGTGTCTGTTCGCGACTTGCCTCTGGCTCTGAGGAGAAGAACGATGGTGTGACTTCCTTACAAGTGTCTGTTCATGACTTACCTCTGGCTGTGAGAAGAACGACGGTGTGACTTCCTTACAAAAGTCCGTTCCACGACTTGCCTCTGGCTGTGAGAAGAATGATGGTGTGACTTCCTTACAAGTGTCTGTTCGCGACTTACCTCTGGCTCTGAGGAGAAGAACGATGGTGCAACTTTCTTACAAGTGTCTGTTCGTGACTTACCTCTGGCTGTGAGAAGAACGACGGTGTGACTTCCTTACAAGCGTCCGTTCCACGACTTGCCTCTGGCTGTGAGAAGAATGATGGTGTGACTTCCTTACAAGTGTCTGTTCGCGACTTGCCTCTGGCTGTGAGAAGAACGATGGTGTGACTTCCTTACAAGCGTCCGTTCCACGACTTACCTCTGGCTGTGAGAAGAACGATGGTGTGACTTCCTTACAAGTGTCTGTTCATGACTTACCTCTGGCTCTGAGAAGAACGACGGTGTGACTTCCTTACAAAAGTCCGTTCCACGACTTGCCTCTGGCTGTGAGAAGAATGATGGTGTGACTTCCTTACAAGTGTCTGTTCACGACTTACCTCTGGCTCTGAGGAGAAGAACGACGGTGTGACTTCCTTACTAGCGTCCGTTCCACGACTTGCCTCTGGCTGTGAGAAGAATGATGGTGTGACTTCCTTACAAGTGTCTGTTCCACGACTTACCTCTGGCTCTGAGGAGAAGAACGATGGTGCAACTTTCTTACAAGTGTCTGTTCGTGACTTACCTCTGGCTGTGAGAAGAACGACGGTGTGACTTCCTTACAAGCGTCCGTTCCACGACTTGCCTCTGGCTGTGAGAAGAATGATGGTGTGACTTCCTTACAAGTGTCTGTTCGTGACTTACCTCTGGCTGTGAGGAGAAGAACAGTGCGACTTCCTTACAAGTGTGTGTTCGTGACTTACCTCTGGCCGCACGAAAAGGCCCCGCTGTGTGTATCCATTGCTAGTGCCTGCTCCATCCAGCACCCCTGGAAGCCAGTTTAGGAGATAGTTTAATTTTAATTCAATAAAATACTTTTCATACTTAATAAATCATAAAAGCGTCACACAAATGATCCGATCTCAGTGGTCGAGTTCACATCAGACCCATTTACATATCAGATCTACAGAGTAAACAACAGTTAACATGATCCACCAAATTAAAGAAACAAAAATAATAATAATTCCAAAAATCTGTGTGAAAGTGGATAAAGTGAAATATACAAAAACTCTTAAAGACTGGTAAAACACTGGCATAGGCCGGCTGCTAAAAGAGACTTTCAAACACATCAAATCTGAATCTGCATGATATATTTGGGATGTTTATAAGAACAGTACACAAAAGGAGTTTAACATAAATAGAATAAAACAAAAAAAAAAAAAAAAATCACAATACAACCATCACATTACTATGATCAAAGGAGGCATAATAACAAACATGCATTTCTCTTCTAGACTTTTTTTTTCCTTTGATAGGATTCCAAGTACTTGCAAAACAGCATTTACTAACTTGTTTTTATCGATTGCAGTTCACACCATTTCCAGGACAGCATTGGCCACGATCCCTAACAGAGTTGTGACAAACCACACACAGATTTAAAACATCAAATTGAAATTGAATCTAAAAAGCACATCATTTAAACAGCAAAGTTACACCAGATCAATACATATCCATGTTCTAATGCTTTCCAACACAGTGTCCAAAACAAGCAAGTTTAGACAACGAACAATGAGCAACCCAAGAATAATGCTTCAGTTCTTGGGTTTGCAGGTGAAGATAGAGGGGATAACAACCTCAAATGGTAAGTATTTCCACACGCACACACATACCTTTTGGTTGCTGTGAGAGTAAATGAATAAACAATGTCTTTACCTCCAACAGTCCCTTGAAAAACAGAGAGGGTAAGAACAGGATCTTGGAGAAATCTAAAACATTAAATCACTCAGGTACATAATCCACAGTACAAGACCAGTCTTAGACCAAAGTGTGTGACTGAGGTGTGCTTAAATAGTGTGGAGATGAGTGTGTTGATCAGGTGCAGGTGAGGATGATGGCTGAGTGAGTACAGGTGATGAGCAGGAGGAATTCTGGGAATTGTAGTTTTGAGCTATATGGCTGGACCGTGGCTACATTCTCAAACATACTCACTGATTAAGTACTTAATTTCAATAACGATCACTCACTAAAAGAGTAGGTATAATATAGCCTGATGACATTAAGTATGAATGTGATCTAGACATCTGCCATGTTGATGTTATCATGTGTAAGGTGATGTTATCATGTATAATCTCTCTCTCTATCTCTCTCTCTCTCTCTCTCTCTATATATATATATATATATATATATGTGATAAATTTTATTTATTTGATGAATTTATTTATTTGATCAGGGACAAGGCACAAAAAAAACATTAATCTAAGAAAGAAGAGATGACATGTGCCAGGTTATAGCAAAAAATGCTAGTTTCCACCTGCAGTCCCTGGACAGGTTGATGATATACTTACAAAAATAAAAAATTAAAAAATATGTACAAAATTATAATACACAGTTGACTTGAACACAGAAGCATCACTTTACTCATATCATATAACACTCTCCACTACAAGAATCTATAACTCATTAATTCACATTATATATATATATATATATATATTTTTTTTTTTTTTTTTTTTTATATTCCAGCAGCCATATCACCCTTGGGCTACAGGGTTATATGGCTGGTTGCCTACTGAAGCTAAGCAGGGCTGAGCCTGGTTAGTACCTGGATGGGAGACCTTCTGAGAAAACCAGGTTGCTGCTGGAAGAGGTGTTAGTGAGGCCAGCAGGGGGCGCTCACCCTGTGGTCTGTGTTGGTCCTAATGCCCCAGTATAGTGATGGGGACACTATACTGTCAAAGAGCACCGTCCATCATATTAAACCGAGGTCCTTTTTGTGACCTCTGTGGTGGCCAAATTGACCATCCTGGCCAAATTCGCCCAGTGGCCTCTGTCCATCATGGCCTCCTAATCATCCCATTGTATACCAATTGAGTGTCCAGAAAGGTGCTATATAAATGTAATGAATTATTGTTATTATTATTATTATTCATTTATTCTAAGAAAAGGGTTAGGCCTATCTTTCATGGCCACAGAAAAATACTTCTTTCTTAGCATGTACAGCACTTGGAGCATGGCTAACCTAACCCTAATTATTATGCATTAAGCTGTATCTTTGTAATTCCTATTCTTTTAATGTTTTATTTGGTACCGTTGTAATCCTCTTAGTCTCACTGAATTAACCAGATAAAGGAAATTATAGTGAAATATATTATTCTATGCACAACAGCTTTCTTACTACATCTTTTAACATAAAACATGCAAATTAGGCCGTCCCAACAAGACAAAGGCACTTTCCCGCTCACGGTTAGCCGAATGACTATTGGCCCATTCACTCCAAGGAGATGGGGACGCATGTTCCTCCTCGTCTTCAGTGCTCTTCATCTCTTTCTTCTTCATCTCTTGGACATTTTTTTAAATCTTCTCGTCAGTCTGTTAGTTTAGTTTTTCTTTTGTTTCCCATCTCGTATTCTACTTTGTTCATTTCCACAGACGAGTGACAAGAGAACCATATGCAAGCATCGTTATCGAGCTTTCAAAGCGGTTGAGATTTGCTAACCCCATTGAGGGTGGTTTGGCATCTTGGTGTCTCTCCCTCAAGGTCCCTTTGTCTGTGATTGTGCCACACTGTTGACCACTTTCTAATTCATTTATCTTTCATTGTTAGTTGCTTTAATATGTTGTATGTACATGTATTCTGTGTAACTTTAGTTGACCTGTATAAGTAGTTTTCCTTTATTAAATACCTTATATTCATTTGATTGACTCCGTCTGCTGCTCACATTATGAGGTCCCTTAAATGTTCCATCAAGCTATGAGTTTTACTAAATTTGTCAATACTTAAATAGTATTTTATAGAAAAGGAGAGTTAATTTTCATGGCCAGAGAATGACTTCTCTTGAATTTTTGACCTGTACTTTTTGAATAGACAGATCCACTCTGATGAGGATTTACAGAACTCAAGGTAACTTTGAGCTTTAGATAAAAAACACAATAACAACCATTTAAAGGGAGATCTAACCATCTTTATATTCCTTTATTTGCATGTTACATGATTAACAGAATTCATAATCCTCATTTTCTCACCAAAAATTACAATCTTTCTTCTTCATAAACCCACTTTCAAATACATCAAATTCAAAGACTTTATTTCCATTTGAAACATTTCATGAAGTACTTTACAGTGCAGAAGGGTTTAAAAAATGACTGCGGAAACTTTAGAGTAAATAAACACAGTTAGAAAATGTTCATTGCTTTTCATGAAGATGTCAGTCAGACTAGCGGGAACTTCCGACTGAAACTCCGGGGTCCCAAAAGAGGATAGACAAAAACACACTGTCTGGTTTTCTTGTCATGTTACAGAGCATCAGGAGTAAAACACACACACACACACACACACACTAATGATGAAATTAAAGTCAAATGTTTTTTTGTAGCTTGCGTAACTATCAAACACACGCAGAGGCATGCATCAGATAGAAAACGCTTGACTTTGGATCAGATTAAACCCAAACACCCGTGTTCAGGGCAGAGAGTCTACAGGAGACACATGACTAGCCCTTTAAATCCCACGCTCACACTGACACGAGCGGGTTCATCCAATCAAGGCATCAGAGCTCACACGCTGAAAGCTTATTGGCTGTGAGCTGTCAATCAAAGGGCCGTGGGTTAAGAGCTCACTGCTGTTATTTCTGTATCACTCTTTTTCCTTTATTAAATGAATGTGTACACACAACCTGTCAATGCTCTTTGAGAAATAAGACTAAAAGAAGACGGATGCGTCACGAATTCAACGACAAAGAAGTGTGGATTTCAGTGTGGTTTGTAAATCCCTAAAATGGCTCTAATTGTAATCTATAATGGGATCTATAATCGTTTGGCAGTCAGCTCATTTCTGTACAACTACTATTATAATAACTAATGAACATAAATGATCAGTCTCTATAAATAAAAAGAATAGTAGTGCAGCCGCTTCAAATGTAAATCTAGTTTTAGAATGAAATATTTAAATATTTGTAGTAAAAAGTTTAGTATTTAATTTCAGTTTGTTACAGGAAGCATCAAAGCTTAACTACATATGAAGGAACCCGAACTGTAGATTTATTTCTTTTCAATTTGAGGACATTCGATTCAAAAGAATATTTACAGACACGTGGAGAAGACTCGATGGGAATGAGCAGCGAATCAAAGCCGAGCATTCATCGGTGTCGGACATTTCAAAGTTCATACGGTGGGGAGATGAACACTTCACACGAGGGTGTTCGTTCGGGACACACTTTACCACGGTAAAAATCATTCCACAGAATTCTACAGGTTTCCCCCCAAAACAAAAACACCATTTATTTTCACTAGAGAAACTTCCGATGGTTTTCCACGAGGACAGGGGAACCCTGAAGAAGCAACGCAGAACCGTCTAGGCCTGATGTGGGCGGAGCTGGGACATGGGAGGAGCTTAGTATGGTGCAAAGTGGGTGGAGCTACACAAATGGGCGGGTCTTGGCTCTGTGAGAAGATTCTACGATCAATCACGACCAACACTGACGTCTCTTTCAGCCGGTGATTGTTCTGATCGAAGATGATACAGCAGAAAACGTGTCTGTCACAATACAGTCCTTCTGTTATTAACCACATCTAAATGATTCGTTCATTAGTTTACATCAGGCAGACTTTGCAACAGTATTATGGGAAAACACAATGAAATGAAGCGTTTTCAGCATCACTAGCTGATCGTGAGGTCGGAACTCTGCTCCAGTTTTCTGTGGGGATTCACACACATGCACTCAACCTTTCAGACACGCGGACGCCACTGGAAGGCAGTGAATGACAATATTCAGTTCTTGAAAAGAGCACCTTCTTTCTTTTTTCCATGTCATATTTTCCTCCTGATAATAAGACGGTCGTCCTGCTGGGGCGTAAGGGTGAGCGTGGATGATGGATGGAAACAGTCCGAGACGATCGACCGCTGAACATTAACACTGGAGAAGAGCCGAGAGAAGACACGGGAGGAGGAGCCAGAGTGATTGACACATGCAGCCTGAGGCGTTGATGTCCCGGCCCATCCCCGGTTCTGAGAGAGAGAATCAGACACACACACATGTGGTAATGTTGACATCTGCTGGTGAACATGCTGAACTGCATCAGTGTGTGTGTGTGTGTGTGTAAGAGAGAGAGAGAGAGAGAGAGAGAGAGAGAGAGAGAGAGAGAGTCAGACACACACACATGTGGTAATGTGGACATCTGCTGGTGAACATGCTGAACTGCATCAGTGTGTGTGTGTGTGTGTGTGTGTGTGTGTGTGTGTGAGAGAGAGAGAGAGAGAGAGAGAGAGAGAGAGAGAGAGAGAGTCAGACACACACATATGTGGTAATGTTGACATCTGCTGGTGAACATGCTGAACTGCATCAGTGTGTGTGTGTGTGTGTGTGTGTAAGAGAGAGAGAGAGAGAGAGAGAGAGAGAGAGAGAGAGAGAGAGAGAGAGAGAGTCAGACACACACATATGTGGTAATGTTGACATCTGCTGGTGAACATGCTGAACTGCATCAGTGTGTGTGTGTGTGTGTGTGTGTGTGTGTGTGTAAGAGAGAGAGAGAGAGAGAGAGAGAGAGAGAGAGAGAGAGAGTCAGACACACACACATGTGGTAATGTTGACATCTGCTGGTGAACATGCTGAACTCAGGGGCGTAGCACCAAATTCTGGGCCCTGTACACTCTCAATGTCAATGGGCCCCCTACACATGGCATTTTACGATGCGGGTTAGCAAAGTGAAAATTCAATTTTGAATGAAATGTATTTTTTTAATTATTTAAATATAAACAAATATAAACAGTGTTTAAATAATAAAATCAGATTATAGTAATGACTGGTTCTTTCATTCACCACCTGAATTGATGCATTTGGCCTACTTGTGCTCAAATACCTTTAAACCTTAGGCTACATCGGTTTTGTGTACTAACATTTTGATCCATGATACTGATGCAAGTTTTAAATGAAAAACATTTATTTTTAAATAGGAGAACACAAGAACACGAGAGACAACTGTACCCTCAGAAACCAGGTTAAACTGATGCTACCAACTTTCTCAGTTGGTCGCATCAGCATTTGATTTCGTCGCGGTTATTTTTTATTTTTTTTGCTACATGCCATGGGATTAATCAATGCATGCCGATGAATAGTGGTTTTAATGGACCAAAGCCAGTAAAGGCTTACCATAAATACCTGTAATATATTAATTATCATTGCCAAATTTCAGGATTTTCATGGATTTTGGACAGTAATTTTAATCTGTAATTTTAAGAATTTTAAATTTGAATTACATTCAATCTATCTATTTACATTTGAATCATAATCCTCTGTGTCTGTCATTTTTCTATTAGCATCATATTTCTATCTTTTAAAAATCATTAAACATTCAAATGTACATTACATTTTAAAAGATTAGAGTATTACAACAAGCTAAAACAGATTTTTCGTTATCAAATTTTATAAGTTAGTTCAAAATTCAGAAATCTCACACTCCTTACCTCCTGCATTTTGTAATAATTTGTTTCCTGAGACATTTTAATTTTTATATTTTTATTCATGAATTCGTAATTGGCGTGTTCCACCATCAGTATGCAATGCGCGCGTGACGTCTATGTGTCTTGCGGAAGAACACTGTTGCCGGAGCTACTTCTCTCCATAATGTCTATGGCGAGTCACGCAGTCACTGGGCAACTTCGCATCCGAGTCAACCCCGGGAATCCGGGATAAAAAAAAAAGTCCGAATATAAACACTTATAACAGGCGTAGTGATTCAGGATAAGTCAAAAACACGGTTTGGAAAATGGATTCATGATGTAGCCTACTCGTTCGTTTTGAACATAAGTTACGGACTGCAGTCTGCAGCAGCTGATACGACGGTCGGTGTTCTTTTGCGCGAGCGTCCACTCGTACATATGCGACGCGACCACATCACATACAATTTTAACTCGCACAATCAAATTCTCAAAAAAAATGGTCGCATATGAGACCAATTTGGTCGCAGTCTGGAACCCTGCATTAGCAGCAGCTGTCTGGAGTTGACTAAGTTACGTTAACTTTAATTGGATGTCACGTTAGGTGCATATAGCAAACTCAGTTCACCTTTTGGGAAGAAAGCAGTCATCAGCTGCTTCCCCGCATTCTGCCTCCCATCTTTTTCTTTCCTCTCTTTCTTTTTTTTAAAGCCCGATTTGGGCTTTTTGCACAGCATGATCAGATCAGGCTCCCGTTACAGGCTCTAGACTCACTGCGTTATTACTTGTTTGCCGCCCGCTGCGTCTATGGGCGGTCGACGCGTTGCGGACTAAACCATTTGGAAGGGGGTCCAGAGTGTCTGGCACTGAGTTCATTTTGGTCAATATTTTTTTTTTAAATTATTATTAATGACATCAATTGGAGGGCCCAATTAATTCTAATTAGGTTTAAAAAAAATTTTTTTTTAAATTGGTGGGATTTCAAAGGGCCCTCTCCCTAGACAGGGCCCTGGGTAGTCAGGTCCACTTTTCCCCCCACTACCACGCCCCTGGCTGAACTGCATCATGTGTGTGTGTGTGTGAGAGAGAGAGAGAGAGAGAGAGAGTCAGACACACACATATGTGGTAATGTTGACATCTGCTGGTGAACATGCTGAACTGCATCAGTGTGTGTGTGTGTGTGTGTGTGTGTGTGTGTGTGTAAGAGAGAGAGAGAGAGAGAGAGAGAGAGAGAGAGAGAGAGAGTCAGACACACACACATGTGGTAATGTTGACATCTGCTGGTGAACATGCTGAACTGCATCATGTGTGTGTGTGTGAGAGAGAGAGAGAGAGAGAGAGAGGCTCACTGTAGAGAAAGACGCTGGCGTTGTGGATGCCCAGTCTGTTGGTAGCGACACACGTGTAGTTTCCATAATCGTCCTCCGTGACGTTTGCGACCACCAGGAGCGTTCGAGATCCGACGATCTGAATACTGATGCTCTGAGAGCTGGACAGTCTGACAAAAACAAACACTCATACATTATTACTGCTGTAAATCAACCGAGTTTTACTGTCAGAGAACACCATCCATCACAAAAGTGCATCATACATGATAGAAAGTCTAAGGCCTTTAAAAGCCGTACAGCAAACCCATCTAATCTGGTGCCTATTACACGCCAAACTAAGATTGCTGTGGGGACAAAAAGTAAGACAATTAAGTTAGCACTTTTAAACATCCGCTCACTTAAAAATAAAACACTTCTAGTCAACGACTTAATAACCACATACAACCTGTATGGACTTTGTTTCTAAATGAAACTTGGCTAGAAGACAGCGGCAGGGGAACAGTCTTAAATGAAACATCCCCTCCAAACTTTACTTGTATGAGCGTCTGCAGAGTTTAGCTGCTCTTTTTAAAGATGTTTCTGAATGTAAGCAAATATCATTTGGGAATTACCCGTCTTTCGATTATTATTATTATTATTATTATTATAGTTTATTTTGATAGGGACAGATACAGATAACAAAGATACACTTTGACAGTGATCTGATGCATGTATCAATGTTTTTAGCCAAAGCGAATTTACAACATTAGTCCCTAGAAAGGCTTTTTTTAGTAAAATGCAATACATGCAATACAATACACGAGCAATACAAAACAATAAGGGCTTTTTGATAAGATGCAGTACAAGAATAAAAATACTAATAGAGAGAAAAATAATGGAACATAATATAAATGCCAAAAAAAAAATACAAAAAAGGCAGAGTCGACAAGAACTAAATATGCGAACAACACTGTTTCTGAATGAACCACAATTTGTTTTGTTTTTTTGAAGATATCTAGTGTCGGGATGCATTTCAGATGATCTGGCAGAGAATTCCACAATTTTGCCCCTTTCACTGAAACAGCAGTCTGAGCAAATGATGTTCAACAGAAAGGGATGTTACAGTTGCCTTTAAAAGCAGATCTGGTTAGTCTAGTACTTTGTTGCCTTGTTCTTATTTTGCAAAGCGGTAGTGGAGCAGCATCATTTAAACATTTAAATATTTATTTGGGTATTGTGTTAAAATGTGCTACATGTATTTTACTTATCATTATTTACAGGCCTCCAAAATACTCCAAAATGCAATCAACAATTCCCTCAGAGTTTGACTGTTTTGCCATTGTTGAAGATTTTAACATTCACATAGATAGAGATGCTTAAATGAAAACACTAGTGTGCTATTTATGAAGGCTATATCTTTAACACCAAGCATATCTGCTGACTCTGTTGATTTTTTATTTTTTTTTAGAAACTCAACAGCTGTGCAAAATATGAAAAGACAAAGCAGAAGAGCAGAGCGCATGTGGCGGAAGACAAAACTTGTAGTCCATTATAACATCTACAAAGACAGCATCCATGCATTTTATATCGAACTAGGCAAAGCTAGACAGACTTTCTTCCCAAATATTATAAACAGCAATATAGACCATTTCACAAGATGTAAACAACACTGGTCCAGAAGCACTTCCTGTTTCAGTTTTTTAACACTACATAAAAGCTGGGATAAAATACAACCAACAGAACATTTAAAACTGAATCAAAAAGTTAAACAAACATCTTTAAGATGTTTTACTTACATGTGAAATAAAGAAAACAGTTACAACCTGAAACAGGAAGTACTTCTGGACCAGTGTTGTTTACATCTTGTGAAATGGTCTATAAACAACACACACTCTCTTTTTGCTACTGTAGCGAGACTGACTAACCCCAGAACCAGTTGTCAAGCCCCTCCTGAAAAAGAGCAATCTGGATAAGACCATCTTGAGCAGTTATAGACCGATCTCAAATCTTCCTTTCATAGGCAAGATCATTGAAAAGGTTGTCTTCAATCAGCTCAACAAATTCTTAAGCTTAAATAGATACTTTGACAATTTTCAATCTGGTTTCCGATCGCATCACAGAGACAGCGCTCATTAAGATAATAAACGATAAATAAACGACCGCGGCTTTCTGGGATAGTCCTAAAATGGTTCAGGTCATACTTAGAAGGGAGAGTTATTATGTGAGTATAGGGGACCATAAGTCTGAGTGGACATCCATGACTTGCGGAGTCCCTCAGGGCTCGATTCTTGCACCACTTCTATTTAACCTGTATATGCTCCCAATGAGCCAAGTAATGAGAAAGAACCAAATCGCTTACCACAGCTACGCAGACGACACACAGCTCTACTTAGGCCCTGTTTACACGAGAACGCTTGTGGGTGAAAACGTGAAAATATTTGGTCGGATGTGCCTTTCGTTTACACGGCAACAGCGTTTTTGGGGCTTAAAAACGCAAAAAAAGTGAAACCACCCTCCAGAGTGGAAATCTTAAAAACACTCCACCACCGCGTTCCTGTGTAAACGGTAAAAACGCAAAAGTCTGCTTGACAGTGAAGGTTGTACGCAGGTGCACAGACTAGCCAGGCTAGTCTCTCATATTGTCCCACAGCAACATTAAAATAGTGCAGATTAGTATACAATGTTTTATAATAATAATTTATTATGGGGTGGTGATGGCGCAGTGGTTAAGACACATGCCTGTGGTGTGAGAGACCCGGGTTCGAATCCACTGTGAGACACCAATGTGTCCCTGAGCAAGACACTTAACCCCTGTTTGCTCCAGAGGCGAGCAACCTCTGACATATATAGCAATTGTAAGTTGCTTTGGATAAAAGTGTCAGCTGAAAGAATAAATGTAAATTTATCATATTTAACCCTCAGGTGCTCTTCGTTTTGGAGTCACACTTGTTATCTTCCCGGTCAAAAGTGACCGGACACCTAAAAATGAAACTTTCTTCATCCCAGTAAAACCAATGCAATTTATTTTTGTACTATAATATTTATTATTTTTAATTTAGTATTTTGAGACAGTTTGATTGAATTTATTAATATTTATGCAATATTTATGGTTTATTTTTGCCATGGAAAAGTATATATATTTTTCTAAATATATATAATTTTTTAAAAATAATTATGAATACAGTATTTTAGTATACTATAGAGTCTTGGCCTTCAGAAAAAAATATTTTTTGAAGAAAATTAGCACCATCTAGTTACAGTATAGAGAAAAAGCGTAGAATCATGGTGTAATCACTAGCCTTCGTTTCGGAGTCACACTTGTTATCTTCCCGGTCAAAAGTGACCGGACACCTAAAAATGAAACTTTCTCCATCCCAGTAAAACCGATGCAATTTATTTTTGTTCAGTTATATTTTTTCTTTTTAATTTTGTATTTTGAGCCAATTTGATGTTACTTATTAATATTTATGCAATATTTATGGTCCATTTTTGCAATTGAAAATAATACAAACTTTTTTTTATATATACATTTTTTATTTTATTTATTTTTTTTAGCAGTATTTTAGGTTAAAATAGAGACTAGGCCTTCCAAAAAATATTTTTGAAGGCAGATTAGCGCCATCTGGTAAGAGTATGGAGAGAAAGCGTAGAACCATGTTGTAACCACTAGATGAAATGTACAGTTCTCTATGGAGAGGCATGTGAATTCCCCAGCTGTTCATGGACACGTTTACTTATTTTTTTTTGTTATAGGTGGATTTCAACATATATTTAAACAATCTCAAAGACTATTTCTTATCAAGTTTTAGATTTTTAGTGATTTAAAGTTTTAGATTTAATAGTGATTTAATGTCCATTTCATTCATTTAACGTATTTGATATTGGGGGCATCCAAGTTATTTCACATATTTGAAAAAAAAATTATAAGTAATGTAATAGTTACTTTCCCTGGTAATTAGTTACTTTTATAATGATCTTACTAACTCAGTTACTATTTGTAAGAAGTAACTAGTAACTATAACTAATTACTTTTTTAAGTAAACGTTCCCTAACTAGTTTAATGTAAGGAAATATTAAGGCAATGTTAGAGGAATAACCTTAAGAAAACTTTCCTGGCTAAACAAAAGCAAACCATTACGATGGTTGTTTTGGGAAGGTTCTGGGAACCAAAGCTTACTGGCTGGGTTACAGGAGCAGATTAGGGTTAGTTAGGGTTAGGTTAGGGTTGGTTAGGGTCGGTTAAGGTTGGTTAGGGTTAGGTTAGGGTTGGTTAGGCTTAGTTTGGGTTAGTTATATGGTTAGGTTAGGGTTGGTTAAGGTTAGTTAGGGTTGGTTAGGGTTGACTGACCTGCGCTCCTCTCTGAACCACTCAAACTCTGGCTGAGGAACCGCAGACGCCTCGCAGTGCAGAACTCCTGCCTGTCCCACTGGCGTCTCGGAGCTGCGCACCTCCTTTATATACGGCGGGTCTGTGGACACACACATCCGTCTGTTCTCACAAACACACAACTGTCACACAACAGTCTGATCTTGTGGACATGTACTTACAATTGACCACCACATTGACGTATTTGACATCGGGTGTGGACACGTCATTGCTCGCTTTACATTCGTAACGTCCGGCCTGAGAGCGAACAATCCCAGAGATCTCCAGATACTCGCCCACGTCTAGAGGCTCGGCTGTTGAACACACACACACACACACACACACGCACACACACACACACACACACACGTCATCATCATAGTTTGGCTTGTCCAGCAGAAGGTGCATGTGAGGCTCTTCCAGATCACAGCACTAACATAACATCAGTGAGTGAGTGAGGAATAATAATCCAACAACATCAACAACCTAGCTGAGAAAAACATCGCGCACACACACACACACACACACACACACACACACACACACACACACACACACACACACACACACACACACTGATGTGGTCAGCTTTTCATCAGGAAGTTGAAAAGCGTTTCAGAGCACGAGTGAGCAGAGGGGTTGCTCCTTTTTACATACTCATGTTTTATTAATGAGCATCATTTACCACAGCGAGGCACAATGCATTTATTTGGGGAATACTAATTTATGTAAAACCATGAAATTGGCAAAGTTCAGCAGAACTGAAAGATCACAGACACAATAAATACACTTAATGTGTTCACACACACACACACACAAACTGGCACATCACTCTATTGAGTAGAAGAAAAATATAATAATTATGTAACTTAATTTAAACAAAGTTTATTAAATTTATCATATAAATTTTTCAGTATAAATTAGGTGTTTATAAAAGATTGAACCCTAACCCTAACCTAACACACATCTACGGTGAGTCTGTGAGAATGTGTGTGTGTGTGTGTGTGTTTGTGTGTGTGAATGTGTGAGTGTGTGTGTGTTTGTGTGGTGTGTGTGTGCGCACTGTTTTGACCTACATTATGAGGATGCAATGTCCTTATATTGTGGTGTGAAAATGTAAAAATGAAGTAAGCTCGTGTGCGAGTCGCGGAACAGCAGAAATGTGAATCTTGTGTTTCTGTTCAATAACTAGCATGAATCCTTCAGTATAAATGAGTTATTTAAAGGGACACTCCACCCATTTGCATTAAGCTTTCCATTGTTAGAAACCCAGTTATACTATTGAATGATTGCTCAACACTCTCTCATTTTCCCCTGAGATGAGAGAAATCTGCTATTTACCTTTTTCACTTCCTCCTACAGTGACATAAAAATCGTAATTTTACCTCATTGTAGGAGGAAGTGTAAGGGGGGGGGGGATTTCTGTAAAGACTACAAGCACTGATCCCACCCTTTCAAACCCGCCCATAGAGGGTTGGGTCTAATGCGCTAACAGACCAATCACAGAACAGAGCCAGTGCGTTTGATTTCACCGGCAGAAAGTTTTTGAAAATATGGACGAAGGTACTGAATACGCAGACGGATGCACTATGGGGGATGGGGATAACACATAGTGTCAGCCATCTTTTTTTGGAAGCTAAGCTAGCAGGCTCTTGTTCTGTCGAGAAAGCTGAGTAGTAACTTTTGCTGTCCTCTTTACCGTCCTCTTTTTCCTGGACATGTCCAGCCGTCGATGTCCGGGATTCAGGTTTGGCTTTCTGCAGTCGCCATTCATTGTTTACATGCACAGCTTTTGTTTCAGTCTAACTGAATTCATTCACTCGTCCCGCTCGCCACAGTAAACATGACTCGCGTCGTTCTCCCGCGGCCCTCACTCGTCCCGCTCGCCACAGTAAACATGACTCGCGTCGTTCTCCCGCGGCCCTCACTCGTCCCGCTCGCCACAGTAAACATGACTCGCGCCGTTCTCCCGCTGCCCTCACTCGTCCCGCTCGCCACAGTAAACACGACTCGCGCCGTTCTCCCGCGGCCCTCACTCGTCCCGCTCGCCACAGTAAACATGACTCGCGCCGTTCTCCCGCGACCCTCACTCGTCCCGCTCGCCACAGTAAACATGACTCGCGCCGTTCTCCCGCGGCCCTCACTCGTCCCGCTCGCCACAGTAAACATGACTCGCGCCGTTCTCCCGCGACCCTCACTCGTCCCGCTCGCCACAGTAAACATGACTCGCGCCGTTCTCCCGCGGCCCTCACTCGTCCCGCTCGCCACAGTAAACATGACTCGCGCCGTTCACCCGCGTCCCTCAATCGTCCCGCTCGCCACAGTAAACATGACTCGCGCCGTTCTCCCGCGGCCCTCACTCGTCCCGCTCGCCACAGTAAACATGACTCGCGCCGTTCACCCGCGTCCCTCACTCGTCCCGCTCGCCACAGTAAACATGACTCGCGCCGTTCTCCCGCGGCCCTCACTCGTCCCGCTCGCCACAGTAAACATGACTCGCGCCGTTCTCCCGCGGCCCTCACTCGTCCCGCTCGCCACAGTAAACATGACTCGCGCCGTTCACCCGCGGCCCTCACTCGTCCCGCTCGCCACAGTAAACATGACTCACGCCGTTCTCCCGCGGCCCTCACTCGTCCCGCTCGCCACAGTAAACATGACTCGCGCCGTTCTCCCGCGGCCCTCACTCGTCCCGCTCGCCACAGTAAACATGACTCGCGCCGTTCTCCCGCGACCCTCACTCGTCCCGCTCGCCACAGTAAACATGACTCATGCCGTTCTCCCGCGGCCCTCACTCGTCCCGCTCGCCACAGTAAACATGACTCGCGCCGTTCTCCCGCGACCCTCACTCGTCCCGCTCGCCACAGTAAACATGACTCGCGCCGTTCTCCCGCGGCCCTCACTCGTCCCGCTCGCCACAGTAAACATGACTCGCGCCGTTCTCCCGCTGCCCTCACTCGTCCCGCTCGCCACAGTAAACATGACTCGCGCCGTTCTCCCGCTGCCCTCACTCGTCCCGCTCGCCACAGTAAACACGACTCGCGCCGTTCTCCCGCTGCCCTCACTCGTCCCGCTCGCCACAGTAAACATGACTCATGCCGTTCTCCCGCGGCCCTCACTCGTCCCGCTCGCCACAGTAAACATGACTCGCGCCGTTCTCCCGCGACCCTCACTCGTCCCGCTCGCCACAGTAAACATGACTCGCGCCGTTCTCCCGCGACCCTCACTCGTCCCGCTCGCCACAGTAAACATGACTCGCGCCGTTCTCCCGCGGCCCTCAATCGTCCCGCTCGCCACAGTAAACATGACTCGCGCCGTTCTCCCGCGGCCCTCACTCGTCCCGCTCGCCACAGTAAACATGACTCGCGCCGTTCTCCCGCTGCCCTCACTCGTCCCGCTCGCCACAGTAAACACGACTCGCGCCGTTCTCCCGCGACCCTCACTCGTCCTGCTCGCCACAGTAAACATGACTCGCGCCGTTCTCCCGCGGCCCTCACTCGTCCTGCTCGCCACAGTAAACACGACTCGCGCCGTTCTCCCGCGGCCCTCACTCGTCCCTCTCGCCACAGTAAACATGACTCGCGCCGTTCTCCCGCGGCCCTCACTCGTCCCGCTCGCCACAGTAAACACGACTCGCGCCGTTCTCCCGCTGCCCTCACTCGTCCCGCTCGCCACAGTAAACATGACTCGCGCCGTTCTCCCGCGGCCCTCACTCGTCCCGCTCGCCACAGTAAACATGACTCGTGCCGTTCTCCCGCGGCCCTCACTCGTCCCGCTCGCCACAGTAAACATGACTCGCGCCGTTCTCCCGCGGCCCTCACTCGTCCCGCTCGCCACAGTAAACACGACTCGCGCCGTTCTCCCGCTGCCCTCACTCGTCCCGCTCGCCACAGTAAACATGACTCGCGCCGTTCTCCCGCGGCCCTCACTCGTCCCGCTCGCCACAGTAAACATGACTCGTGCCGTTCTCCCGCGGCCCTCACTCGTCCCGCTCGCCACAGTAAACATGACTCGCGCCGTTCACCCGCGGCCCTCACTCGTCCCGCTCGCCACAGTAAACATGACTCGCGCCGTTCTCCCGCGGCCCTCACTCGTCCCGCTCGCCACAGTAAACATGACTCGCGCCGTTCTCCCGCGACCCTCACTCGTCCCGCTCGCCACATTAAACATGACTCGCACCGTTCACCCGCGTCCCTCACTCGTCCCGCTCGCCACAGTAAACATGACTCACGCCGTTCTCCCGCGGCCCTCACTCGTCCCGCTCGCCACAGTAAACATGACTCGCGCCGTTCTCCCGCGGCCCTCACTCGTCCCGCTCGCCACAGTAAACATGACTCGCGCCGTTCACCCGCGGCCCTCACTCGTCCCGCTCGCCACAGTAAACATGACTCGCGCCGTTCTCCCGCGGCCCTCACTCGTCCCGCTCGCCACAGTAAACATGACTCACGCCGTTCTCCCGCGGCCCTCACTCGTCCCGCTCGCCACAGTAAACATGACTCGCGCCGTTCACCCGCGTCCCTCAATCGTCCCGCTCGCCACAGTAAACATGACTCGCGCCGTTCTCCCGCTGCCCTCACTCGTCCCGCTCGCCACAGTAAACATGACTCGCGCCGTTCACCCGCGGCCCTCACTCGTCCCGCTCGCCACAGTAAACATGACTCGCGCCGTTCTCCCGCGGCCCTCACTCGTCCCGCTCGCCACAGTAAACATGACTCGCGCCGTTCTCCCGCGACCCTCACTCGTCCCGCTCGCCACAGTAAACATGACTCGCGCCGTTCTCCCGCTGCCCTCACTCGTCCCGCTCGCCACAGTAAACATGACTCGCGCCGTTCTCCCGCGGCCCTCACTCGTCCCGCTCGCCACAGTAAACATGACTCGCGCCGTTCACCCGCGGCCCTCACTCGTCCCGCTCGCCACAGTAAACATGACTCGCGCCGTTCACCCGCGGCTCTCACTCGTCCCGCTCGCCACAGTAAACATGACTCGCGCCGTTCACCCGCGTCCCTCAATCGTCCCGCTCGCCACAGTAAACATGACTCGCGCCGTTCTCCCGCTGCCCTCACTCGTCCCGCTCGCCACAGTAAACATGACTCGCGCCGTTCTCCCGCGGCCCTCACTCGTCCCGCTCGCCACAGTAAACATGACTCGCGCCGTTCTCCCGCGGCCCTCACTCGTCCCGCTCGCCACAGTAAACATGACTCGCGCCGTTCACCCGCGTCCCTCACTCGTCCCGCTCGCCACAGTAAACATGACTCGCGCCGTTCTCCCGCGGCCCTCACTCGTCCCGCTCGCCACAGTAAACATGACTCGCGCCGTTCTCCCGCTGCCCTCACTCGTCCCGCTCGCCACAGTAAACATGACTCGCGCCGTTCTCCCGCGGCCCTCACTCGTCCCGCTCGCCACAGTAAACATGACTCGCGCCGTTCTCCCGCTGCCCTCACTCGTCCCGCTCGCCACAGTAAACATGACTCGCGCCGTTCACCCGCGTCCCTCACTCGTCCCGCTCGCCACAGTAAACATGACTCGCGCCGTTCTCCCGCGGCCCTCACTCGTCCCGCTCGCCACAGTAAACATGACTCGCGCCGTTCTCCCGCTGCCCTCACTCGTCCCGCTCGCCACAGTAAACACGACTCGCGCCGTTCTCCCGCGACCCTCACTCGTCCCGCTCGCCACAGTAAACATGACTCGCGCCGTTCACCCGCGGCCCTCACTCGTCCCGCTCGCCACAGTAAACATGACTCGCGCCGTTCACCCGCGGCCCTCACTCGTCCCGCTCGCCACAGTAAACATGACTCGCGCCGTTCTCCCGCGGCCCTCACTCGTCCCGCTCGCCACAGTAAACACGACTCGCGCCGTTCTCCCGCGACCCTCACTCGTCCCGCTCGCCACAGTAAACATGACTCGCGCCGTTCTCCCGCTGCCCTCACTCGTCCCGCTCGCCACAGTAAACATGACTCGCGCCGTTCTCCCGCTGCCCTCACTCGTCCCGCTCGCCACAGTAAACATGACTCGCGCCGTTCACCCGCGTCCCTCACTCGTCCCGCTCGCCACAGTAAACATGACTCGCGCCGTTCTCCCGCGACCCTCACTCGTCCCGCTCGCCACAGTAAACATGACTCGCGCCGTTCTCCCGCGACCCTCACTCGTCCCGCTCGCCACAGTAAACATGACTCGCGCCGTTCTCCCGCGACCCTCACTCGTCCCGCTCGCCACAGTAAACATGACTCGCGCCGTTCACCCGCGACCCTCACTCGTCCCGCTCGCCACAGTAAACATGACTCGCGCCGTTCTCCCGCGACCCTCACTCGTCCCGCTCGCCACAGTAAACATGACTCGCGCCGTTCTCCCGCGGCCCTCACTCGTCCCGCTCGCCACAGTAAACATGACTCACGCCGTTCTCCCGCGACCCTCACTCGTCCCGCTCGCCACAGTAAACATGACTCGCGCCGTTCTCCCGCGACCCTCACTCGTCCCGCTCGCCACAGTAAACATGACTCGCGCCGTTCTCCCGCGGCCCTCACTCGTCCCGCTCGCCACAGTAAACATGACTCGCGCCGTTCTCCCGCGGCCCTCACTCGTCCCGCTCGCCACAGTAAACATGACTCGCGCCGTTCTCCCGCGGCCCTCACTCGTCCCGCTCGCCACAGTAAACATGACTCGCGCCGTTCACCCGCGTCCCTCACTCGTCCCGCTCGCCACAGTAAACATGACTCGCGCCGTTCTCCCGCGGCCCTCACTCGTCCCGCTCGCCACAGTAAACATGACTCGCGCCGTTCACCCGCGGCCCTCACTCGTCCCGCTCGCCACAGTAAACATGACTCGCGCCGTTCTCCCGCGGCCCTCACTCGTCCCGCTCGCCACAGTAAACATGACTCGCGCCGTTCTCCCGCTGCCCTCACTCGTCCCGCTCGCCACAGTAAACATGACTCGCGCCGTTCTCCCGCGACCCTCACTCGTCCCGCTCGCCACAGTAAACATGACTCGCGCCGTTCTCCCGCGGCCCTCACTCGTCCCGCTCGCCACAGTAAACATGACTCGCGCCGTTCTCCCGCGGCCCTCACTCGTCCCGCTCGCCACAGTAAACATGACTCGCGCCGTTCTCCCGCGGCCCTCACTCGTCCCGCTCGCCACAGTAAACATGACTCGCGCCGTTCACCCGCGACCCTCACTCGTCCCGCTCGCCACATTAAACATGACTCGCGCCGTTCTCCCGCTGCCCTCACTCGTCCCGCTCGCCACAGTAAACATGACTCGCGCCGTTCTCCCGCGACCCTCACTCGTCCCGCTCGCCACAGTAAACATGACTCGCGCCGTTCTCCCGCGGCCCTCACTCGTCCCGCTCGCCACAGTAAACATGACTCGCGCCGTTCTCCCGCGGCCCTCACTCGTCCCGCTCGCCACAGTAAACATGACTCGCGCCGTTCTCCCGCGGCCCTCACTCGTCCCGCTCGCAGCAGAATATAGAAACAAGACCAGAGTGATTTTGGATGAATATTTCACACGCTGGCGTGCGATAAAAGCACAGGTTGGGCTTCCCACTGATGCCGCAGTCACAAAGATTCTACTAGACAGGTAAGTTTATCATGCTATTTGGAGTAATCCATTTAAAATCACTGCTAGAAAAGTTAATGTAAGCTATGATTAGTGATGCTAGCCCTGGCACAAGTCATGCACGGTAAACACGGTAAACATCTCAATTTGTCTAAACTAGCCCTATGACCAAATGGAAAATGGTCTCACGCTGAAATATTCTAAAACCGTTCGATAATTCCAATGTATTCACCATAGTATATTTATTACACAAATGCAACAAGCTACTTCTCCATTACACATCATGTCTTCAGTCCTCGGTCACTCAATCGATCTGTATAATAAGTAAATAAAACACAGAAGGGCATTTGGCATTTTGTCTTGCATGAATGTTTTTGAGTTAGTTTATAATTTGCAACATAATTGTGCCACCAAACGTGACTACTCAAATTTGGATGCCCTTTTTAAAAAAAATGGAGAGGGCGGGTCTAAAATTCGGAAAGATCCTCCGCTATACCTTTAATGTGAAGTCGGTTAATGTGAAGACTGAGCTGGTTTAGAGCTGATTTAGAGCTGATTTGGTGCTGGTTTAGGGCTGGTTTAGTGCTAATTTAGATCAGGTTTAGAGCTGGTTTAGTGCTGGTTTAAGGCTGGTTTAGGGCTGGAGTAAAGCTGCGTTAGTGCTGGTTTAGAGCTGGTTTAGAGCTGTTTAATTGCTGGTGTAAAGCTGCTTTAGAGCTGGTTTAGAGCTGTTAAAGTGCTGGTTTAGATCTGGTTTAGATCTGGTTTAGATCTGGTTTAGAGCTGGTTTAGAGCTGGTTTAGAGCTGATTTGGTGCTGGTTTAGGGCTGGTGTAAAGCTGCTTTAGTGCTGTGTAGAGCTGATTTTGTTGCTGGTTTAGTGCTGGTTTAGGGCTGGTTTAGTGCTAATTTAGAGCAGGTTTATAGCTGGTTTAGTGCTGGTTTAGAGCTGGTTTAAGGCTGGAGTAAAGCTGCTTTAGTGCTGGTTTAGAGCTGGTTTAGAGCTGTTTAATTGCTGGTGTAAAGCTGCTTTAGTGCTGGTTTAGAGCTGGTTTAGTGCTGGTTTAATGCTGGTTTAATGCTGGTATAGTGCTGGTATAGTGCTGGTTTAGAGCTGGTTTAGTGCTGGTTAAGTGCTGGTTTAGTGCTGGTTTAGAGCTGGTTTAGTGCTGGTTTAGAGCTGGTTTAGTGCTGGTTTAGAGCTGGTTTAGTGCTGGTTTAGTGCTGGTTTAGAGCTGATGTAAAGCTGGTTTAGTGCTGGTTTAATGCTGGTGTAAAGCTGGTTTAGTGCTGGTTTAGAGCTGGTTTAGTGCTGGTGTAAAGCTGGTTTAGTGCTGGTTTGGGGCAGGTGTAAAGCTGGTTTAGTGCTGGTTTGGGGCAGGTGTAAAGCTGGTTTAGTGCTGGTTTAGTGCTGTTTAGTGCTGGTTTAGAGCTGGTTTAGGACTCCGAACTGGTTTTAGGTTACACTGATAACACTTGATTAAGGTTCCAGCTGGTAAAAAGCCTTTGCCTTTGACCTTTAGTGACCTTATGTGGGGAGCAGAGTCTCCAACCATCACTGCATCGACCCAGTGCCTCTCACACACACACACACACACACACACCGCTGGTCAATACTTTAAACAGGATTCAGCTCTTTTCAGTAAATGTGGCTCCCAGCGCGTCAGCTTTAGTCGATGAGAAAGATCTTCAGGACAACAGATACACTGTGAACATGAAACCACTGATCAACCACACACACACAGACACGCACAAGCACACGCTAATAAAAAAGCTGCTCTACATGATTCACACGTTTCTCTCGCAGAAAGAACATGCTGACCGAATCCAGTCAGAGCGATGGAGATCTTCTGACACTCGAACCAAAGACCACTTTAGACTGACGGTTGCTAGGGTATTATGAGTGGTTTCTATGTCTTCTTTCTGTCTGGTGTTCAAGAGTCCTGTAGCCTATAGCAAAGACTGACCTGAGGACCAGAGGTTTGGCAGCAGCTGATTGGCTCTCTCTCACCTGACGGGTTGAGTAGTCTCCAGGTGATGGAGGGATCTGGCCTCCCATTGGCCAAACACGTCAACGTCACGTTACTGCCCTCGTTCACAGTGATGTCCTCCGACACTTTATAGATGATCGCAGGAACTGAAAGAGAAAAACCAGAGCAGAACGACATGAGCAGAGGGATGCTGGAAGATTAGTGTTCAGATACACGTCTCTTCAGTCCGCCTGACCTCGTGACGTACGCTCATAATAAACTCCGTGTTCAATGAGGATTTTGTAGAGCATCAATAAAGTCAAACGCATGTGGAAATAACACACACACATCATCAGTTACGGGCTGCAGACACTTCCATCCATTACACCAAAACTTGTCTGATCAATGCACACACAATCCCACATATTCATCAAACCCATGCACCATTTAATGACGCTCTTTGTCATTTTCCTGATTTACTGATTCTGAGATCAAGACTGAAACAAACTCAGAGCTGCAGCTTCAGCAAAGCAAACCTGCAATAAATCAGACAGTCATTTATCACGCCTGTGAACATTCACTCGCAAAGCCCGCCCCATCTATACTAGACCCCGCCCCTTCAATCACAAACTCTACCCCATTTGACCCAAACCCCTCCCCTTTAGTATCATCTCCGTCCAGGCCCCTCCCCCACCACTCTGAGGATTCAGTTCAATAAGGGAGTTCAGTTCAATAAAGGAATTATGCAAATCAGGTTACACGCCTACAACATTTATACTGATCACAATGTGCACAAAGTTCTTTATGTTAAAGGTACAGTGGAAATGACCACAGAATACCAAAATACAGCCTGGACTGACATCATATAATATGACAGCTGGGCAAAAGTAACCATTGAATGTGAGGCCATTAAAGCATCCGGGAGAACGAGAGCTCCGAGCTGTTCAGGACGAGATGAAGACCTTCGGTTAGTAAATAGACGACATGAAGACTCACGTCCTCGAATGTAGGGTAGTAAATGGACAGTCGTCAGTGTCTGATAAATGATGTTCACTAGGTGGCAGATTGAGTCTGTTCCTCACAGCAGTGGCTCTACACTCCATTCTCTCTCTCTCGCCCTCTCTCTCTTTGCCAATCACTGTTGCCTTTTTTTTAAAACACACACACACACACACACACACACACACACACACTCTCTCTCTCTTCTCAGAGCGGCTCTGTCTTTCTCTCTAACATGCATGAAATTGGAATTGTAGTTGAAGCAGGACAGACAAGAAAATACATGTTTCTCCAAGCCCAACAAGAATAGACTCATAACCGCACCCAGACACACACACACACACACACACACACACACACACACACACACTGTTATGTTCCACATGTGTTTTTGTATTTTGTATTGTTTTTCAATTTTGTGCTTTTGTCTCTATTTGTTTCTACAAATTATTCATAGGTTATGATCATTGGAAAATATGGCTGTCCATTACCATTTACCATTTACTAACAACGTCATACATCATGACCAACCAATCCGCTGGCAGTTTAAAAGGCCCCATTGACAAGGAGTGAGCAGATCAGCACTAGATCTCATTCAACACCCGTGCCTTTGAGATAAAATGTCAGTAGAGTCGTGATCAGCACACGTTAATGTTTGTTTATGCTGTGGTTTCGAAACATTTCTTTGTGCAATTTTTGCATTTTTCTTTTGGTAGGTAGTTGAAATTCTGTTTTGGTTATTTCATTGATTTGGCGACGCTCTTTTTTTCTTGGATTTCTATTTACTTGTTTACGTACGCTCGGGCCCTTAAGAGAGAAGCCAGACAAATGGAGAGTAGCTGGAAGAAAACAAAATTAGACGTTTTTCGTATTTCATGGAAAGAGAGCACGATTGCATACAGAGAGGCCTTAAAATCTGCTTATTTTTCAACAATCTTAGAAGAAAACAAATGCAACCCTGGGTATTTATTCGAAACAGTATCCAAATGAATGAAAAATTAAACTTCAACACCAGACGTTTTCAAACAGCACATTAGTAATGACTTTATGAACTTCTTCTCTTACAAGATTGATAATACCAGGGAAAAAACTATGCAACCGTCTACTAGAGTATCGCATCACAAGTGCATAGAGTCCCTGACAAAAAAAATTGATTCATTCATTACTATAGAAGAGGAAGTTTTAGCAAAACTTAGAAGAGGAGGATTAATGATCTCAATATCATTAATTCATCTTTGTCATTAGAATACGTACTAAAAAGTTTTAAGCTGGCTATGATTAAACCACTTGATCATTAAACTTGATCCTACAGAATTTCTCAGTTACAGGCCAATCTCGAATCTGCCTTTACTGTCAAAGACACTGGAAAAAGCAGTATCCTCACAACTGTGTTCCTTTCGTTAAAGAAATGATATCTGCGAGGATTTTCAGTCAGGATTTAGACCACATCATAGTACCGAGACAGCTCTCATTAGAGGCACACATGATCTGCTATTATCATCTGATCGTGGTGGTATCTCTCTATTAGTGTTACTCGATCTTAGTGCTGCATTTGATACCATCAACCACAACAGTTTTTAAATAGACACGAAACAGACAATATGTTGGCTTTAATGGAATTGCATTAGCATGGTTCAAATAATACTTCTCTAACCGTTATCAGTTTGTAGCAGTAAATTAAGAGATGTCTTATCGATTACAAGTTCAGTATGGCGTACCACAAGGCTCAGTACTAGGACCGCTGCTGTTCACCTTAATGCTACCCTTAGGAGATATCATTAGGAAGCATAGCATTGGTTTTCCCTGTTATGCTGTATATTTCTTCACTCCCCGACGATTCACAAAGTGAAAGGAATGCAGAGCTGATATAAAAATCTGGATGACCAGTAATTTCCTACAAGTAAATTCTGAAAAAACAGAGATTCTAATTATTGGCCAAAAACTTCCTGACATACTAACCAGCAATACTGTCTAACACTTGATGGCAGCTTTGTCAAGTCATCGTCGTCAGCTAGAAACCTGTGTGTGCATTTGAAACTCATGTGTCTAGCATATGTAAAACCACATTCTTCCGTCTTAAAATATATATATAAATTACGCCATATGCTCTCATTGACAAATGCGAAACAGTTAGTTCATGCGTTCATGACATCGAGGCTAGATTATTGTAATATACAGACGGTGGACCTGCACCTGGACACGGCCACAACGCATCCCTGCAGTGCCAGCCTCATCAGCGCAGTGAAGGCCTCATGGACACCTCAACAAACTCGTCTCCATACCGGCGTGATGACGACCTCCAACCAGGGGGAATACTGTGAATGTTCTGATCCATTCTGACCTCTGACCTGTAATGCTGCCTGGATCATAATCACACACTGTTCCTTCGTTGGCCAGAGGAGAACTGAGCGACTGAGTCTGGGTTCTCCCGAGGGTTTCTCCATTCTGTCCCTGATGGAGGTTTGGTCCCTTGCCACTGTTGCCTTGGCTTTTGGCTTGCTTAGTTGGGGACATTTAATATTCAACAATATGATTGAGCTGCCTTACTTCAGGTGAACGATGACGCAGATTTCTTCCAGAAACAAACTTGTATTATTTTCATGTTATCACTGTGAAGCTGCTTTGATACAATCTTTATTGTAAAAAGTGGTATATAAATAAAGGTGACTTGATAGGTGACTCTTTTATATGTATAATCTGTTTTGTAAACTCCTTGCACCTTTTCAATAAAAACATAGTTAACTAAAATTGTTCTACTTCTTTGTTGTTTCTGCTACTTGCACCCATGGCAACAGTTGTATCTCACTTAAATGTTGTGCAATCATCCCATTAACATCTTCAAGCACGTAACACAGACACACACACACTCAGGCATACTCTCACACACACACGCACACACACACACTCAGACACATATTGTGTCAGTGTTGAAGATCATCAGAGCGAACGCTTCCTTTCTGTCTAAAACGCACACCAGAACAATAAACCTCCCGAGTTTGATCGATTCTGAAGATGAACGACATTTGGCTGTAATTTATTTAGTCAGGAGCCGTCCTTTATTTTGTGCTGCATCGCAGAGCTGCTCGTATTAATCTTGAGGAAAACTTGCACAGCCAAGTGGATCTTCTCTAATTGTATAAAGATTTATGATTTTGCTCAAACAAAACTGCACCATACAATACAAAGACTAATGAACATGTTCCTGCATGAAAAACAAGAATGGGCGTTTTTCTGCTCCCGGGAGGCAGCGGGACTAACTCTGGCCAAAACCACTAACGGGAAGAACATGAGCGCCAGGAGAACCTGCACATGTGACTGAGTAGAGCTTCCAAACAGCTTTACAGAAATCATGTTAACATTTATCAGAGAAACTAAACACTGGCTGATGCCTGCTTAAAAGCCAAGCTGAGTGCACTGTATTGTGGGATACAGCATCTCATGCATGCATTATGACAATCTCAGAAGATCATCCCAGTGTTTCTCTCACACACACACACACACACACACACAGAGCATCTGCAGTACATACTAAATATTCAGCAGTGAGACTTTCTGTACACTCTCATGCAGAACACACATTAAAGAGAACTTAAAATGTTTTATTTTTTGATCATCAATGTTGCTGATTAATCATGAAAAGCTCCAGTTCTCCTCTATAGACGAATCCAGCGAAACTACCGGAAGTAAGCGGGCGCCATTACTGAGCTGTCGCTGGGTAGCGTTGCGCCATTGCCTCCTATTGTTTTAGTTGCAACTTGCGTCCACTGGAATAAACAGCCCGCGATTTACGCCTGTCACTAACGTTACAACGTTACCCCTTGTATAATGTCGAGTGGGTAAACAGTTTCCGTTATAAATTGTTTCAATTGTGGCTGTAAAATTTCAATTTTGAAGAGAAAACACTGTGAATACCCCGGGTCGACTGCCCCTGTCTGGTGCCGTACGGTTTACAGATTTCCTGGGCGAGTACAAGACGCGGACATTCGCGTATAATAACAATTATTTAATGACATAAGTAAAAAAATAGAATAAATAGAATAGAATAAAGAAAAAAGGGGCGGGGCCTGGTTGAGTTAGTGAGTAGTGTGTTGAAACCATAGACTGTATAAAAATATTTGACGTCATAGTGACATCACCCGGTGTTTCTGAAGAGCGTTTTTAAAACCCACAGTGGGCTGAGCCATCTGTGCGTCACTCCCGCATAATGGGCAAAGAGGGGAGTGTGTGATGGGAGTGTGTGATGGGAGTGTGTGATGGGAGCGAGTGAGGGGAGTGTGTGATGGGAGCGAGTGAGGGGAGTGTGTGATGGGAGCGAGTGAGGGGAGTGTGTGATGGGAGCGAGTGAGGGGAGTGTGTGATGGGAGCGAGTGAGGGGAGTGTGTGATGGGAGTGTGTGATGGGAGCGAGTGAGGGGAGTGTGTGTGATGGGAGTGTGTGATGGGAGTGTGTGATGGGAGTGTGTGATGGGAGTGTGTGTGATGGGAGTGTGTGATGGGAGCGAGTGAGGGGAGTGTGTGACGGGAGTGTGTGTGATGGGAGCGAGTGGGAGGGTCCTGCCAGGGATTACCAGAAGATGAGCTGTCATTGGTCTGACAGCCTGTCAATCACACGGAAGCTGCTTATCACTGTGAAGCTGCTTTGATACAATCTGTATTGTGAAAAGAGCTATATGAATAAATGTGACTTGACTTGACACGGCGCTCACCTTGAACGATGAGGAACACCTGCGAGGTCTTGGACTGTTGTTTGGTCTGGATGGAGCAGGTATACGGGCCCTCGTCGAACACGTCCACCTTCTGGATCCTCAGACTGTACTCCAGCTGACCCTGGGTCACCAGCTCCACCCGCGGGTCCAGGGACCACTTGTCCTCGCCAGCGAAGATGATGTTGGAGCGGTTCAGCCAGGCCACCTTCGACACCTTATCGTCCACATAACACCTGACAGAGACACAGCTCAGGTTAGGGTCTTACACATCACACACACACTAACTACATGTGAGCCCTTCATTTGTGTGCTATCCACATGGATTTGCTTTATTCAACATAGATTGTTTCAAAGCAGCTTCACAGTAATAGAAAGAAATGATAAACTTGATTAAACCAGAGAGTGAATTAGATTCTGGTCAACTGAAGACAAACCCCGTCATGGAAGTGTCCTGTTCCAGCGCTCATTTAGGGCATAAAGAACTACAGACGACACGTTCATGAGCAAACATTCAGAGAGACAACGACAGGCTGCCGGTCACACACACTCGCACACACACACACACACACTTTCCTCCAATTAAACCGCTGAGAAACTCTGCTAACCAGCAGCTGTCTGTCTCTCTCTCACTGTTTGTCTCTCTGACAGGCAGCTCAGTGTGTGTGTGTGTGTGTGTGTGTGTGTGAGAGAGAGCTGGACACTTGCTGTGGGCTCGCCTGAGGGAGTCAGTGTGTCAGACACTAATGAGACAGACAGGAGATTTGCTGAGGCAGTGAGAAACAGACAGAGCTGCAGTATCTATATGAGTTTAATCAGCTCTCTCACACACACACACACACACACACTTTTTGCAGAATATTTCAGTGTTTATTATAAATGATTTATGGCTACACATCATTATTGTTTTAATAATCTTGAATCAGAATAACTTCCCCTCTTCTCTTCTCTGATGACAAAGGGGGCGGGGCAACCTGTCACTCACACGAGATCCACCAATAGCAAACCACAACCATCCAATCAATTCCCCACCGTCACAGTTAAGCCCCGCCCACATTTGTTCTAGTTTCCTGAAGCGTTATTTCACAATGTTCTCTGAACGTTCAAAACATTACATTTGTTAAGTGTTATGAGTGTGTTTCACTAACATTACATTGTATTCTTCAAACACTATAAGAACGTTACTTTTGAATGTTTTCTGTTCGTTCTGAAACAAGTAGTTACATCTAAAAAAAGGTTTAGATGTAAACGTCCAACTGAAATGTTTCACGACAGATGTGTAAATATTGTTTTGTGCTTGTTCTGAGAACACTATCAAAGGCCAGATAAGTTTGAACAAACGTTTAATTAGTGTTACTGGAAGAACGTTTGTTCGTGACTTAGAGAATCTTGCCAGAACGTTCTCTGTACGCTGGATTATCTTCCGACAGTCATCATTAAAGTCATCAATCAGAGACTCTTGCCGTCAGGACGAGATATCCTGCACGAGTTACACATGAGAATATAACAATCAGACGTCGTGATTCTCTGAGGAGATCTCTGACAGATCCACTGACATGAAGACGTTTATGAGTCTCTGACGTTCCTCCGGCTCTGTGCTTACACACACACACACACACACACACACACACACACACACACACGTGGAAGTCATTCTTACTTTCATTACCGCTTTGTTCTTGCAGTGAGATCCAAAGAAATGATGAAGTTGATTTTATTTTTAACTTAAGATGATCAAGAATGGCGTGAGTTCAGGCAGGGCCCGTTAGCCGTGTTCCAATCCGGTTTCGGATCCATCACATTAGATTCCCATTCCTCCTGGATCGCATCGCAGCTCGCAGTCTAACTCCTTCTCCAACCCAACCTGCAGCCGAGCGGACCTTTGGTGATTTGGTTTTCCAGTTCACTACACTTCAAGCATCTTCTGTCATTTGTATTTCCACAACTCGTGTTATTACATAGACAGGTTCTGTTCCTAACCCCAGGGTCAGACCTGCTGCTCAGGCACAGAACCACGCCGCCAACACTAACTGTGTGCTATAGTTAGGGGTACAGTTATATTCACTTGGCGAAGTGGTCCAGACTGGTTTCAGTGGCCAGTTGGCATGTCCTCATCATAAGCATTTAGGAACTTGAATCCTTGTGCTTCAGATTAACTCATGATGCTTTGATGTTCCACAGTGCTGAATGATGATGATGATGATGAAAAGACTGGTGTTTAACTCATTAAACTCTGATCTGCTTCTAAACGAATGACTCCATCATCAGACCCGGACTGAGCTCAGTACAGATGAATGTCATCACTGATTGTGCTCTTGTCCTCTAACACGGTCTGGACTGCAGAAAGTGCTGTCGAAATAAAGCTGATGGTTTCAGGCAGACGATGATGGGGATGGATTGTGTCATTTTCTGTCTGTTCTTCATGTTTCTGCTGATGGCGTTTGATTTTCTTCTGTTTAGGGTTAACCACCGTCACACTGCTTTTGTCAAGGACGGGTTTGCTCTTTGCTTGATCGATAAAGAACAACATTGAAAACAGTAAGAGCAGCAGAATCCACACATAAAGTGCCTGAAGACCAGCTTCGACACACAGACGTCACACTCTTCTGCTATTCCTCTCATTATTCTGGCCGTTGACGGACAGCTGATCCGCTGGAGCTGAACACTTCTCCTGTACTGAACATCCGGATGACTGCAGGACTTCATCAGTTACACTGAAACACGTCTGATGCGCTGATGTCACTCACTCTGTAGTCTGAGCACTTCCTGTCTAGCAGATCCTGAATTATTAACACACACACACACACACACACACACACACTGCTGGTTAGACACATGAGAACTCAGAAGGCCAGAACCAGAACTTTCTCCAGCTTCATTCTAACGCCGCCTTCACACTGGCAGTTGAAATCAGCTCCGATGCGGCTGCGAAACGACCGGAAGTCATTCATTTCCTATGGAGATTCGCAGACCGCATGCGAATGGGTCCGAAACGGGTCCGACCGAGTGCGGTGCGAAGAAAATCATGTCCGTTGGTCATCCGGATGCGTTCAAAAATTTGAACTCTTGCGAAAAGCTACGGACGGTTCCTATCCGACAATTCCAGCGGAAGTTGACCGTTGCTATGGTACTGATAAACAAACCTGAATTCTTAACTTTTAATAAAATAAATATTGATTTTATAACGATAAGTTGTGATGTCATTTTTTATTTTCATGACTTTCTAACGTTTATAAGGGCAGTTAATACAATTAAATTGAAGGTAGACATTGAACTATTGACCACTATATCACATATTTTAGCCGACCTGACATGTCAACGTCCTGAGCAACTTTCCTCACGCAGCATAACCCTAATCAGAGAGATCATACAGAACTGACAGACTCAAACTTTAATCTCTCCGCCATTTTTGTTCTACCCGCGTCCGACGCTTTTCACTGTGTAGTACGACGTCCGTTGGGAACGTATTGCGTATTACGGAGCTGATTTCAACTGCCAGTGTGAAGGCGGCGTAACTCCACATTCACTCGTCTGTCTGAGTGAACTACACGTAAAGCTTTGTTTTTAAACCGTATCTTCTATCTTTTATATTGCTTAATATAACGTAATCACGCAGTATATCTGACATTAGCAGCAGGGTTGATCTGGTTTAGTTAATTGTGACCTGATGTTTAGTTGAACCAGTCAAACTAACCCATTTCCTCCTCGTCTCCTCTGAGGTTTCCATATTAAAATTAGAGTCGTCCAAACGCCCTACAGACACAGAGAAAGGTTGCACATATCGATTACCCATCAGGCATCTGTGCTCTTCCTGCAGCGTCTGATCTGATGTAGGAAGGAACCAGTTCCAGCGTTCTGAGAGAATCCTGATAGGCTAGTGTCCTGATTACAGTTCACTGCAGCGTTAGCGTATCTAAATCACGCTTCTCCGTGTGTGTGTGTGTCAGTATGTGTGTGTGTGTCAGTGTGTGTCAGTATGTGTGCGTGTGTGTGTGTGTGTCAGTATGTGTGTGTGTCAGTATGTGTGTGTGTGTGTGTGTCAGTACGTGTGTGTGTGTGTGTGTGTGTCAGTATGTGTGCGTGTGTGTGTGTGTGTGTGTGTCAGTATGTGTGTGTGTCAGTATGTGTCTGTGTCAGTATGTGTGTGTGTGTGTTTGTGTCAGTATGTGTGTGTGTCAGTATGTGTGTGTGTGTGTGTGTGTGTGTGTGTCTGTGTCAGTATGTGTGTGCGTGTGTATGTGTGTGTCAGTATGTGTGTGTGTCAGTATGTGTGTGTCAGTATGTGTGTGCGTGTGTGTCAGTATGTGTGTGTGTGTCTGTGTGTGTGTGTGTGTGTGTGTGTGTGTGTGTGTGTCAGTATGTGTGTGTGTGTGTGTGTGTGTGTATGTCTGTGTCAGTATGTGTGTGCGTGTGTATGTGTGTGTCAGTATGTGTGTGTGTGTGTGTGTGTGTCAGTATGTGTGTGTGTCAGTATGTGTGTGTGTGTGTGTGTCTCCTGAATATTCCTGCTGTCAGCTGCACTGAGCGATGCCTTTCATTTTAGCGAGGTCTCTGCACATCACTTTTCTCTGCACATGAAATGCGATGCCGCAGGTAAAATGACTTAATGTGCAGATGGTGTGTGTGTGTGTGTGTGTGTGTGTGTGTGTGTGTGTGTGTGTGTGTGTGTGCAGGCGGTGGGTGTTGCTACAGTGAGGGTGTTATCGCTCTGAATGAATGGCAGACGTCCTGCAGATCTGATGAGAAGATGATGGAATCACCAGTGTGTGTGTGTGTGTGTGTGTGTGTGTGTGAGTGTCCGTGTCCGTACATATGATTAATATGAACTAATTACCATGACAACTGAGGACATTTTACATGCTAAAAAGGCTCATTAATCGGCCAAATCTTGTTTCTGTTTGAATCTAGTGTTTCGCACAGGATGCTCAGATGGGTTGGTTTAGGGGTCAGAGGTCAGATTAGAAGTAAGGATGTGTGAGACTAGCTGTATTTTCACTAACTAATATTAACAAAGATAATAAATGCTGTTGCTTATTGTTAGGTGATGTTAACGTGTTTAAAGGCTCCTGGTGTTGTTTTGGAGTCTCCTACAACAGGTCCACTTGAACCAAAGGTCAAAAAACACTTTCATTTTCTCATCATTTATATTCCACATCACCACATTTATCAATGATTCTTAAATGACTTGATGAAATGTCTCTAAATCCCTCCTTTCTGTGAGCTACTCTTCTCTGATTGGCCAAACGCCCAGCCTGTTGTGATTGGTCTGCTCTGATTGGCCAGACGGCTCAGTCTGTTGTGATTGGTCTACTCTTCTCTGACTACCCAGACGCCTCAGTCTGCTCTGATTGGTCTAACCTTGGAAACAAAAACTCCCATTAGCATAGCTGAACTTCCGCTCTGACGGCTTCCTACAGCTTAGCGATTATACACACTGTAAACTAAAGACAGTAACGAATGATGACATTGATTTTACCATATCCATATCCATCCGAGCATGCGTCCAGTGATGCAACACTGAAATAATCAGTTATTCAACCCGAACCTCCATGGCAAGCACGACTGGAGCAGGACTCAGTATTCCTCAGTCATACGCGAAACAGTAATTCCTCACCGTCAGCATTAACAAGAGTATGTTCATCAACAAACCCATGTGTATATTAATAATTTATTCCGGATTTATTCCGGTGCACACGTGGGAACTGTATAAATAATGGTGCAAATGTTTCACTCAGCACTAATGTGAATGACTGATTTAACATAAACGTTTGTAAAATATGATTTATCTTTATTCAAAGTAGTGAGAACAGACGATCTGCATTAGTATACTCAGTGTTAGGTAGTGATCGAGCACAGCTGATCAGCAAATGTATTTCAGTAAGACAGGGATAACATGAGTTAGCCGGAATCTTACACAATATAAAACACAAAACTATTTTGAACACCCACAATAAAATGTATAAATCACTAATTATTCATAGTCGCAGGTTGTGATTCTGAGGAGCAAGTTGGTCCAAATACACCGGGCACAGACCCGTCTTTCTAGAGCTAGAGTTTAGCGAATCCCACATTCTGAATGAAGCGTTCGTCATTAAAGTGACGTTTGAGGGCGTGTCGAGTTGTTCGCGGGCGGACATTATATGCAAATGTGTCTTGCAGTGACGTAGAGCCGTAAAGCAGTGGGACAGAAACACCGTCGACCCGTAAAGGCGGTTCAGTCCATTATTTCTTTATAGTTTACAGAACGTCAGCTGTACTACACACTGCATGAAAGGCAATATTCAGAACATAACTGGGCCGCTTTAAGTAATGCATTAACTAATGTGTTACAGAGGAAACACCAACCTGATATAAACATAACGAAATCCAGGAGATGAGATCACTGATATACTCATCAATTAATTAAACCAATCAAACATACACTCTCTCTCTCTCTCTCTCTCTCTCTCTCTCACACCCACCCACACACATACACACTCTCTCTCTCACACCCACACACACATACACACTCTCTCTCTCTCTCTCACACACACACACACACACACACACACACTCTCTCTCTCTCTCTCTCTCTCTCTCTCTCTCTCTCTCTCACACACACACACACACACTCTCTCTCTCTCTCACACACACACACACACACACACACACACACTCAGTCTGTGGGCTGATCACTGTAATTAAACACAATCTAAAGCTCATGAGTCTCATTGCGGACAGTCTCATCTAGCGCTGCACAGACTCTAATAACTGAGCACTGCTGCATTATTCGGCACTGAAAGCTCAAATCATGTTGTTGCCATGGAAACACGCGGTTCAGCACCGATCCATAAAGACGGGCAACAATCAAGCGTTTCTCCTGAACAACACGAGTGTGTAACTGCTCAATCACAGAGATGCTCCTGCCTGAAGCTGCTGTTTGCGGGTCTGAAGCGCCAGCAAAACACCTGGAGCCGAACGGATCGGCCAGATGTTCTCGGAGAAGCGGAAAGCATCGCCGGATCCGCGGAGGCCAGATGATGTGGAAGCCATGAAGTGGAGCCTATTTCACAGGCCGCTGGCCGCGGGGAGGCTAATGCTGCAGTTTAGCGCTTTACTTTCCTCAATTATGTTCTTGAGAAACGCTTCATTCTGACTGACAATCGCTGCGGAGCAAAACACGCCGGAGCGGGACACTTAATTGAGTAGAGATTACAGAGAGATAAGAGAAGATATAAAGCTCGGCACGGGATCAGGGTTACGATCAGGGATCTCACCAGACAGCTGGGCGACATATTCACCGGATAAAAGCGGGTTAGTAGAGATAATGAAGGACTCGTCTATCTCAAGGCTGTGGAATTTCACTTAGTGAGACGTGAATCTCTCTCTGAATGCATTAACATGTAGATCCATCAGCTCGTATCAGAGAGGAGCATGGTAACGCCGGTAGCAAACGCTTCAGAGCGCCGGTCAGAAAGCAGAGCATCTATCTCCGCATTGGCTAATGACTTCATCTATACAGAGCACCTCATGACAAATATGTGCCGTGAGATTGAGCTGTCACTGTAAATGTGTTGGTAGCTGCTGCTCAGAATAGATCTCTGCTTTATCTGCTGCCGGCACTCCTGTCGAACACACACACACACACACGCGGCTCAAATCAATCAACGCACACAATCACATCTACATTTCGCCCCAATCCAGAGCACGAGAAATGATCTAAGATGTTCTGAGATGATCAAATGATCTGAAGGAAGAGCTTTGAAGCATAAAAGAAGGTATATTTTCGTTTCGTGTTTTATTTTAGGATTATTAAAATCTGGGAACGTTTGCCGGTTCCCGCCTCCTCCTGTCCATAACAACAAACCTTAATACAAAGATGATCTGAGGTGATTTGAAATAATCTGAGTGGATCTGAGATGATCTGAGACGATCTGAGATGATTTGAGACCATCTGAAATGATTTGAAATAATCTGATATGATCTGAGACGATCTGAGATGATCTGAAATGCTCTGAGACTGTCTGAAATTGTCTGAGACAATCTGAGGCTATCTGAGATGATCTGAGATGATCTGAGACACACCGAGATGATCTGAGAGGATCTGAGATGATCTGAGACAATCTGAGTAGATCTGAGACGATCATGATAGGATTGGAAGTAATCTGAGAGGATCTGAGGCTATCTGAGGCGATCTGAGATTATCTGAGATGATCTGAGACGGACGTTTCTTATGTTTATCTAAATAGGGGTGGTGATGGCGCAGTGGTTAAGACACATGCCTGTGGTGTGAGAGACCCGGGTTCGAATCCACTGTGAGACACCAATGTGTCCCTGAGCAAGACACTTAACCCCTGTTTGCTCCAGAGGCGAGCGACCTCTGACATATTTAGCAATTGTAAGTCGCTTTGGATAAAAGTGTCAGCAAAAATGAATAAAAAAGAAATCTCACAAACTGGTCAGTGGAGGCGATTTAATATTTTGTAATAATAGTTTTTAACACACTGCATATGCACTGAAGCTAGTTAGAAAAAAACACATCAAACTCAAGACAACCTCATGAATATGGTCGGGTCTTTACTTTTCTTCTATGGTTCTTTAAAAGCAGGAGTGTGTGTCACTGTGTGTGTGCGTGTGACTGACTGATGGAGCCAGTGTGTGTGTGTCTGTGTGTGTGTGTGTGTGTGTGTGTGTGTGTGACTGTTGTAAGTTTGTGCTCTTCTCACTGTGAGCTCAGCAGCGACACTGGAGGAACATCCACAGCAGAAACGCAGGTGAGCACACAGATCCCGCTGTGTGTGTGTGTGTGTGTGTGTGTGTGTTGGTACTGCCGCCTCCTCAGAAGAGCGTGACAGAGAGAAAGTCTCTGAGTGGAAATAATTGGCAGCAACTTTTATGCTGCTTCATTTGCAAATTCTGCATTAATGAATTCCATCTGTCCTCCATCTTAAGTAGTTTACACAACACACTTCACATGTGTGTTAAAAGCTCCGGCAAATGGCTCTGGAGGGCTCGGAGATCCAGATGCCTTCCGTTAATTAGGGGAAACGCTGAACTGGATGAAGTGAATGTTCACCGTCTCCCTCTTTAATCAAACCGTCAATCACACCTCTCAATAACACAGCAATGCACACAAATATCAGAACGAGCCTTTTAACGACTGCTCATATGATGCTCTTAATTAACAAAAACACCAGAAGAATCTCTGGATTCACACAATTCAGACGCCGACACGACATGGAAGAGACACACAGGCACGAGCGTGTGCACACTCGCACGCACACACACGCACACACACACACACACACACACACAGTGTTGAGTCTCTTCTAACGGCAGGAATGTGTGGTAAAGCTGCTAACACTGAAATAGATGTGCCGCTGCTGACAGACTGAAACACTCCATATGTTCTGAAACACTGTTAGAGCTTCACACACACGTCACACCACGCATCACATGACCCGTCCACTGTCCACACACACCAGCAGCACTACGCTAAACAGGGTACTTCAAACACCAAGAGAAAATACATAGAAATAAGTCCGAAACTGAGAAATGTCCTTCAAACTAAAACACAATGCAATGAGTAATTCCTAATCCTCGTAAAAGCGTAATATTGGCACGGGACACTGGGATGGGTTTATGGACTCTTACAGAGTTTCTAGATGGTTTCAGTCCAGTACACGAGTGCTGTCAGCAATGCAGTCCCGATGGAAATATTACTGTTAACTTGGGTATAAAAAAATTATTATTATTTAGTCAATTCACATTAACTCCCATGATAGATTGTTGATGAAATGCAAGATCGATAAATCGATTAATCATATAACCCTTAACCTCTTAAGCCCAAAGTGGGGACACTACCAAGTAGATGTAGAGAATATGACCATCACTTATCAAGTGCTTCTAAATTTGCTGACAATAAAAGTATAGTGGGCATAGTGGGTATAGTGGGTTTAGTGGGTTTAGTGGGTTTAGTGGGTAAAGTGGGTAAAGTGGGTATAGTGGGTAAAGTGGGTATAGTGGGTAAAGTGGGTATAGTGGGCATAGTGGGTTTAGTGGGTATAGTGGGTTTAGTGGGTGAAGTGGGTATAGTGGCTAGGGAGGAGGTGTAGAGACCAATCAGACTCTTACAGCTGGATTGCGTTTGATTTGGCGGTGGCTCATTTGATGAACTGTGAGCCATTGAATAGGAGCGCCGGAAGATCGTCACTTATCCACCAGGATCTTAATACTTCCTCATTCTATGTACTTTTGTTGTGGCGTTTACACAAATGAGTTGTTCTTATGTTCAGGATATACACTTGTTTGGAGGTTGTTGTGTTTTTGGACCGTTGGTTAATTATGTCTATCCAACCTAACCATCGCATGGCCTGGAGACATTAATAAGATTGATGATAATTAATAAGATGATTAATAAGATGATAGAAAGCACATGTACCTGAGATCATCACTGTTATCGGAGACTGTTAACACTTCTTGCTCAGAAATAAAAAACAATCCAAAAGTCAAAAACTGATAAATATGGAAAAGATCACGTCTGAGATGTTCAACTTACATTTACTCACTGATGGCACACGCTTCAGACTTCACACGATGACATGGAGGACTGACACACACACACACACACACACACAGGTCAGGTGGCGACATACCTGTGATCTTGACAAATAGGATTACTTCATGTTTTCCTCTACAGGCAGAAACGCCACACACACACACACACACACACACACACACACACAAATAAATCCTGCAGTGCTGCTTCTGGTGGTCGGCTATACAAACCTTTATTCTGTCCAGTTTAAGCCTCCCTTATCGAAATGAACAGTTACCACAGTTACACACTCTTTGCCCCAAATCTAACACACTCTCACACACACACACACACACACACACACAGAGACAGAAAGACACTCACTCTCACACACACACACACACACACACACACACAGTCAGACACTGGGCCCTATTTTAACGATCTGAAACACAAGTATCAAGCGTGAAGCGCAAGTAACCGTTGTGGGCGGATCCCGGCGCTGTTGCTATTTTACCGGCGGGATAAACGACTCTTGCGCCCGACGCAAGTTTAAAAGCGGTTGGTCTAAAGTAACTTCATTATTCATAGGTGTGGTTTGGGCGTAACAGGAAACAAACCAATAAGAGAGTCATATCACATTCCCTTTAAGGCCCCGTCCACAGTACTGCCTTTTCGTTTAAAACCGTTTTTAGAAACGTTTTTCGGAGACCGAAGTTTATAAACGCTGCAGCTCCGTTTTGCATTTAGTGTAGACGGAACAAAACGGAGGAGTTTAGAAACGCTGACGCAGAGGCTCACGCTCCGCTCTATGATTGGGTGTCATCATATGATTCATCATATATGATTCAGGTCGCCATTGTAAATGAGAATGTGTTCTCAATGTGCTCACCTGGTTAAATAAAGGTTAAATAAAATAAAAAAATCAGTCATGATGTCTCCTTCCCTGATTCGTCAGCCACTGTTTACACCGGCACGCACATGCCCAGTGTTGGTGAATGGTCACGTGATACAGGTTTTCAGTCGTTTTAATGTGGACGGAGATCAATTCTAATATGCAGATAAATCGCTGGTGTGGACGGAGATCGTATTCGTTTTAATTCTCCGTTTTTAAATGAAAACGCAGTACGGGACGGAGCTTAAGGGCGTGATGAACGAGGTGCGCTTGTTCCTGCTATACATGTCAGAGCCGTAAAAGAAAGAGAAGTGACATTGGGATGGGACTAACCCACCCAAATTAGCTTCGGTTAAATATGCATATAATAATCTGGGTAAATGTATAAGCTTTATGTCTATTCTTCCCATCGCCATGGACACAACAATGATTTCCCTCATGTTTTAGTATTTTTCCTTATAATAATGTATATTTGCAAAAAGTAAAATGCATCTGTAAAAATGTTGTCTGTTCAAATTCTCATTAATGCAATTATCTAATCAACCAATCACATGGCAGTTGCTTCAATGCATTTAGGGGTGTGGTCCTGGTCAAGACAATCTCCTGAACTCCAAACTGAATCTCAGAATGGGAAAGAAAGGTGATTTAAGCCATTTTCAGCGTGTCATGGTTTTTGGTGAGTATTTCACAATCTGCTCAGTTACTGGGATTTTCACACACAACCATTTCTAGGGTTTACAAAGAATGGAGTGAAAAGGGAAAAACATCCAGTATGGGTCAGTCCTGTGGGCCAAAATGCCTTGTTGATGCGAGAGGTCAGAGGAGAATGGGCCGACTGATTCAAGCTGATAGAAGAGCAACTTTGACTGAAATAACCACTCGTTACAACCGAGGTATGCAGCAAAGACACAACACACACAACCTTGAGGCGGATGGGCTACAACAGCAGAAGACCCCACCGGGTACCACTCATCTCCACTACAAATAGGAAAAAGAGGCCACAATCTGCAAGAGCTCACCAAAACTGGAGTCTCGATTTCTGTTGAACATTCAGATGGTAGAGTCAGAATTTGGCGTAAACAGAATGAGAACATGGATCATCATGCCTTGTTCCCACTGTTGGGCTGGTGGTGGTGGTGTAATGGATGTTTTATTGGCACACTTTAGGCCCCTTAGTGCCAATCGGGCATCGTTTAAATGCCACGGCCTACCTGAGCATTGTTTCTGACCATGTCCATCCCTTTATGGCCAGCATGTCCCCATCCTCTGATGGCTACTTCCAGCAGGATAATGCGCCATGTCACAAAGCTGGAATCATTTCAAATTGGTGTCTTGAACATGTCAATGAGTTGACTGTACTAAAATGGCCACCACAGTCACCAGATCTCAACCCAATAGAGCATCTTTGGGATGTGGTGGTAGTTCTGCAGGTGAAAGGAGGTCAAACACAGTATTAGTATGGTGTTCCTAATAATCCTTTAGGTGAGTGTGTGTATAACACTACACTAGAGAAAATATATGGATTATTATCAAATGTTACTTCAAACGTTTCCATACCTTGCGACATTATGAAATTGAATTATTTTAAGGGGAAAACAATAAATGCACAATTTGTGTGTCATCCAGTATCCAACATCTTAGACAGGGATGCACACACTTCCTGAAGCGTTTTCACTTGATTACCTTTTTGACTTTTTTAGGTTGAAGCGTACAAACAAGACAGTCCCTGAAGATGGAAAAGCTGTTGACATGTTCTCTAGAATCCCCTTATATACTTCCGGGTCGCACTAGTAGTGACATCATAGGCTGTCGCTGGCCAATAGGATTGCTGTGATTAGATAAGCATTTCAGACACTAGTTCAGGTGGAGGCGTTCCCCATAGCATAATCAACGCAGTGCGAGTTCCCTTTCAAAAGGGAAATATATATATTTTTAAAACATATGTACCCATTCAATCTTATTTGTATGCCTAATATGTTGAAAATAGTAAATGGAAAATGCTTATTGCATTTTACATTATTACAGCTCCTGTCTCGTTTCGATGAAGCCCCTCCTTCAGAAATACGGCATGTGCTGTGATTGGTTAGCTGGCCCACAGTGCTTTGATTGACACTTTAGATAGAGTGTTATTCACCATTTAATCACAATATTTGTCAAAATAGTATGGTAATTCAAAGAGTAATTGACACCTTTTTTGCATATTCCGTGGGCGTGGATTGTTTAAAAGAGGAACATTAGGACTTTATAAGATCCGTAAAAATCCCAGTGTAGTTCAAACGTGTCTGTTGTAGTTCTTTAAAAGTGGATTGTGTTAAATAAAAAAATTCCCTTTGGAGTGGACGGAGCTTTGTGGCCTTGCAGATCTCAAACAGCAGCCTTACACACTAACCAAAGTTGAAAAAGAGAAAAAGCATAATAGAAGCCCTTTAAAATTGTGCCTACTAACCCTAACCCTAAAGATCAAATATTGTGTGTGTGTGTGTTTGTGATCCTCTTCCAGCTGCTAATAATCCCGGGCAGAGTGGAGCGGTGCAGGCAGCAGGTGTTCTGCCATCAGGATGGGTTAGGATTAGGGTTAGGGTCATCAGTCCTGAGCAGAAGTGAGCTGACCTGCACTGACCTCCAGCTCCTCTGTCACATCAGCCATGCCGTGCCAAACCTCCCATGATCCAGACGAGCAGCAATCACAGATCGAGACTGTTTCTGCTTAAACACCAGATTCAATGTTCATGTTTCTCACACGAGGTCAAACGGCCTCCAGACGAGGCTCACACACTCGCAGCGGATGAATGAGTGAAAAGGTCAGGGTTCGATCGAGCGAGGTTAATGAGTGGACGGCAGACGCCTCACCTGACATTTAATCACACAGCGTGAACACGATCCGTTCAGTGTTTACAGAGTCGTGTTGACTCGCGCGTGACGCCGCATGCAGAGACGGCGAGAGATTCTCCAATTACCAGGGAAAAGATTCACTCCTGCCTCTGTTTTTGGGAACTTTTCTCCTCTTGGAGAGTAATAGCAGGTGAATCTCACACAGGCAGTTTCCAGGTTTACAGCTGCAGTTGTGGGGCTAATAAAGCTCCACCAGGGCGTCTGAGAGATGCTTAACACACCAGTAAGGAGACGCCGGAGCCGCCGAGGCCGCTGGAAGGGTCCGACACACTAAATTGGTTCCAGAGGGAAAATTCTCCATTATAGAGATGACAAAGAAGTCTCTACAGGCACTGTAATGAAGTCAACTCTTCTCCACAGAACGAATCTCGCTGAAACCTGTGCTTCCGCTCCGAGACGAACTACAGCTAGAGCCGTGAGTTTCAGAAGGAACCATCGTGAAACGTGCCATGATGATTATACATACATCGTTGTCTAAATAGTTCCAGTTCACATAGATACGCAAAAGCAATAAATAATTCTGTATTACACATTTTTAAGACCAGACAAATAATTTGCACTTCAAACGTGCACTTCTATAGACTGAACACGTGATACGCATGTGCATGCCGTCAGAGCTTCAAAGGTTTGAGTTTTTGAAGTTTGCTCAGAGATAACTTTCATTCTCAGACAACAGCCACTGTTGTTGTGCGAGTGAGCGGCCGGATCATATTAAGAGTTTTCTGTTAGAACGGTGTCGCGTTAGCGGCCCCAAAGTTAATCACTAATGATCTTTACAACAGAAGTGAATCAATCAGAACTAACTTTATCTGGACAATAACTTTATTCTGGATCTGCTGTAAAACACTCTCTGCTCCTGTAATCTCCTGTTATCACTGTAAAGCTGCTGTGAAACTCTATATTGTTAAAGCGCCGTATAAATGAAGGAGACTCGACTAGAACAGTGTCTGACGTTAGACATGTGACCCGTGAGGTCATGATGACATCAGCAGCGCACCGGCGGCTGGAGGATCGAACACTTCAGTCTGATATTAATCTGGACGACACACACAGCTCTGAGAGAATCAGAGAAACAGCCTCGTCTCTGGAGGAATGAGAGATAAACAGCTAAACTAACCACTTGTCTGATGTCAGATGCTGTGAGACGGATGATTACAGCGCCCAGAGAGAGAGACAGGCAGAGATTAGAAGAGATGGATGACGGGTTTCAAGAGAGAGATGGAAAAAAAAACACCCTACAAATAATAGAAAAGAGAAGGTTAGTGAGAGGAGAGCAACAGCAGGGAGAAACAGGAGGAAGACCGAGTTAGTGAAGATGAAGAACACACGAACACACACGCGCACACACACGCTCGCACACAAAGACACACACACTCACTTCAATAAAACATAAGCCTCAGACAATCACCTCAAACGCTGCTACATAACAGAGAAGAACACGACCTCTCTAGCACTGCAGCACACCTGTCTCACTGCACACCTGTCTCACTGCACACCTGTCTCACTGCACACCTGTCTCACTACACACCTGCCTCACTACACACGTTTCTCACTGCACACCTGTCTCACTGCACACCTGTCTCGCTGCACACCTGTCTCACTGCACACCTGTCTCACTGCACACCTGTCTCACTGCACACCTGTCTCACTACACACCTGCCTCACTACACACGTTTCTCACTGCACACCTGTCTCACTGCACACCTGTCTCGCTGCACACCTGTCTCACTGCACACCTGCCTCACTGCACACCTGTCTCACTGCACACCTGTCTCACTGCACACCTGTCTCACTGCACACCTGTCTCACTACACACCTGTCTCACTGCACACCTGTCTCACTGCACACCTGTCTCACTACACACCTGTCTCACTGCACACCTGCCTCACTGCACACCTGTCTCACTGCACACCTGCCTCACTGCACACCTGTCTCACTGCACACCTGCCTCACTGCACACCTGTCTCACTGCACACCTGCCTCACTGCACACCTGTCTCACTGCACAACTGCCTCACTGCACACCTGTCTCACTGCACACCTGTCTCACTGCACACCTGCCTCACTGCACACCTGTCTCACTGCACAACTGCCTCACTGCACACCTGCCTCACTACACACGTGTCTCACTGCACACCTGCCTCACTGCACACCTGTCTCACTGCACAACTGCCTCACTGCACACCTGTCTCACTGCACACCTGTCTCACTGCACACCTGTCTCACTGCACACCTGCCTCACTACACACGTTTCTCACTGCACACCTGTCTCACTACACACCTGCCTCACTGCACACCTGCCTCACTACACACCTGTCTCACTGCACACCTGCCTCACTGCACACCTGTCTCGCTGCACACCTGTCTCGCTGCACACCTGTCTCACTACACACCTGCCTCACTGCACACCTGCCTCACTGCACACCTGCCTCACTACACACGTGTCTCACTGCACACCTGCCTCACTGCACACCTGTCTCACTGCACAACTGCCTCACTGCACACCTGTCTCACTGCACAACTGCCTCACTGCACACCTGTCTCGCTGCACACCTGCTGTCTAACTGCACACTGAACCAGCAGTCTGTCTCACTGCACACCGGTCTCACTACACACCTGTCTCACTGCACACCTGTCTCACTACACACCTGTCTCACTGCACACCTGTCTCACTGCACACCTGTCTCACTGCACACCTGTCTCACTTCACACCTGCCTCACTGCACACCTGTCTCACTGCACAACTGCCTCACTGCACACCTGCCTCACTGCACACCTGTCTCACTACACACCTGTCTCACTGCACACCTGTCTCACTGCACACCTGTCTCACTGCACACCTGTCTCACTACACACCTGTCTCACTGCACACCTGTCTCACTGCACAACTGCCTCACTGCACACCTGTCTCGCTGCACACCTGCTGTATAACTGCACACCTGCTGTCTAACTGCACACTGAACCAGCAGTCTGTCTCACTACACACCTGTCTCACTGCACACTGAACCTGCTGTCTGTCCCACTACACACCTGTCTAAGTGCAGCACTGTCTTACTGCACACCTGCTTTGTCTCAATGCAGAATTGTCTCACTACACACCTGCTCCTGCTGTCTGTCTCACCAATCTCATTGCACCTGCTGTCTGTCTCACTGCAGATATAAGAATTCATGGTGGTTTAGACTGGATTTTTAAGCACATGTTGGGTTTTCATGTTTCCATAGACATGAAGATGTTTCTACAGTACAAACTGTAAATTGTGATGATTCAAAAGCTAGTGATCCATCACCCAAATGATCCTGAGAAAAGACTGAAGTGACCCTCACATGTGACTGGCTCAACATCAGAGATTCTGTTCAATGTGTTCAATAATGACCTTTGGAATAATTAGCACTGCATCATTTTTCTGTAAAGCTGCTCTGAAATACTGTCAATATATTTACATTACCATTTCAAAGTTTATGGTCAGTAAGCTTTTATAATGTATTATAAGACCTATATAATGTTACAAAATATTATATTTCAAATGAATGCTTAACTTTCTATTGATCAAAGAATAAAAAAAATGTATGACAGTTTCCACAAAGATCTGAAGCAGCACAATTGTTTTCAACTTTGATAATAATCATACATGTTTCATGTGGAATCATGTTTCAAAGGATCATGTGACACTGGAGTAATGATGATAAATTCAGCTTTGATCACAGGAATAAATTACACTTTACTATATATTCAAATAGAAAACAGCTGATTTACACTGAAATAATATTTCAGTTTTTTCTCAATTTTTAATAACATAAATGCAGCCTTGGTGAGCAGAAGACACTCTTTCAGAAACATTAAAGAATCTCACGACCCCTGACATTTAAACACTGGTGTATAATCACTATTTCTTCTTTTTTCCCTTGTACTTCTGAATCCCATTATGAATGTGTATGAACACATTTGGCAATAAAAGCTCATTCTAATTCTAAGAAATACACTTACGACTCAAACAAACACAGAGTGACCTAAATAAATCCTGACTATCTAAAATTAACACTGAGTGAGTGACCCGGTAATCAAACGCTTAGTGTTGTTCATCATCACGAGAGATTCAAACCTGTGTAGAAAGTCAATTACCAGCCGTGAGGAAATGAACACGATCACTGACACTGTGTGTGTGTGTGTGTGTGTGTGAGAGAGTGTTGTGTGTGCTGCCGCTCTCAGTGTTTTGACAGACAGACCTGCTGTTATTGATGGCACAGATAAGATCATTGTCTCTAGGGAGCAATACGCAATAAAGTTATTTCTAATTGAAATTTCACAGAGGAACACGACACTCCCTGCGGCTCCTTCAGCTCGTCACACACACACACACACACACACACACACACACACACACACACACACACACACACACACGCAGAAGGAGATCCTGAGCCCTGATCGATCAGCACATGAGATGCACAAACGCTCCTCTGTCTCAGTCGTCCTGCGCATACTGAGTAATCTGACCAGAACAAACTCTTCCATCGCAAACACTCGTCGCTCACACACACACACACACACACCAGCACGCTTTACAGAGAACTAGCTCAAATACTCCAGCACAGAGTATCCGTGGAGTGGTCAGGAGGTCAGAGGTCACAGTGGAGAGGTTGTTTTTCCTTGTTTATTCAAAATATTTACAAACTTGTAAACTATAGCATGAATTATGATATATTCCAATTATCAAAAATGTGGAAGTGAATGTGTTGTGTCGTGATGAGTTTGCACTGCAATTCAGAGGATCTGTTGGATTTACATTATGTAAATTCATAGTTTACCCCAAATACATAAATGTAAGTGGCCAGTGAACATGAGAGAAGAATTAACTTGATTATTTCATCCACAATGTGCATCTGATATGAATAAAACACAATGTCAAACTATAATTGAAAGGATTGTTATCGCAGCTGACATCAGTGTATGAATTTTAAATTAACCAAACTATAAATGTATTTTTCTTAATATAGTACTTCATTTAAATGTCTATTTAAATGTCTGAAACCTCAAATAAAAATTATTTGGTTAAAAATACTGAATAGTGGTGATATGTGAAAAGCACATCGCGTGTGACGCATTAAATCTTCTAATCACTCCGGTGTGATCATATGAGTCAATGGGTAAAATCAATCGCTTTAGGGGGTGAAGAGGGTAAAAACCCTGATATGATCATCCTGGTGTGGTTCATTCATGATGTCATCACAACGAGCCAATCCCTGACGATGCCAGTGACATCATCTGAAAGAGTTCAATAGACTCATTTAAAGCTGCAGTGTGTCATTAATGAAGAGAACATCTACTTGCAGACAGGTCTGAGAACAGTCAGTCTCTGGGTTAGAGAACACAAAGCTCTGGAACAGCTGAACTGTGAGGAGCTTTGCTGAGTCTGAACATGCCGGCGCGTACAGCTTGATCCGAGTGGGAATGAAAGCCTGGCTGTGTGTGTGTGTGTGTGTGTGTGTGTGTGATGGTCACGGGACACGAGTCTTTCAGATCAGAGACTGGAGCCTTTCATTACACTGCTCATGTTTCCATACAGACTCTCTATAGTACCATCTCTATACTGGAGCTGCTTTAGTGATGCACATCTTTAATAAGAGAAGCCTGTGATTATAATGCAGATGCTGCAGTTCCTCATGTGCCGTGTGGCTTTGAATCCCTAAAACAGCATTAATTAAATGTGGTCTGATAGATTGAGGAGTCATGATGAATTTATTACCACTGCGTATTCCCACAACTGCCTGAACAATCCTGACACACTTAAAATACGCTTATAAGCACATCAATCACAGCAGAGAATGACAAACACACACACACACACACACATTTGTATTGTGACTAAAACTAGATAGATATATAGATAGATAGATAGATAGATAGATAGATAGATAGATAGATAGATAGATAGATAGATAGATAGATAGATAGATAGATAGATAGATCTGTGTTTCCTCATCTGTTTAATCAGGTTTATGAAGCTCATGATCAAACCCAGTAAACCCAGACGTCTGTAACTCATAAAGCTTCCTCAGAAGTTCTGAGATTCCCTCAAGGGTCTGTTTTCTGTACAGGAGGAACAAAGACGCTGAATCTTTTCTTCATTTCTCACGTCGAACAGCTAATGTGGAGCGTCTGTCTTCTCCACGCTCCAGGAACTGAGTTAGTCTTGTAGTCTGTGATGAGATTCAGAATCAGAACTCAGGAGTGAAGCAAGAGCCCGAGGAGCCGGAGAACTGAAGAATCACATCTAATCCAAGAGGATGAACAACTGTCATGTGATCAGAACTGAGAACCTATCTATCCATCTATCTATCCATCCATCCGTCTATCTATATATCCATCTATCTATCTATCTAACTATATATCTATCTATCTATCTATCCATCCATCCGTCTATCTATATATCTATCTATCTATCTATCTAACTATATATCTATCTATCTATCTATCCATCCATCCATCCATCTTTCTATCTTGTTGTTTACATAAATATGAAATCACACATACATACACAAACAAAATCAAACATGATGTTTCTAAACCCAAATGTGTTCACAAAAGAGAAGCCTCATCATGTGAAGGAATCACACACACACACACACACACACACACACACACACACACACCTGTGCTGCAGGAAATGAGTGCCTGTATTGTAAACGCTGTTCTTTAGTTCTCACATCTCGCTGGCCGGTTCACATATTGATTTTTCAGCTCTCTGGATTCCTGCTTTTCTGAGTTCCCGAGAAACCGGCCAATTTGAGAGCATGTGACAAAAGCAGGCATCCAATTTCTGAGTCACAGCCAGCGCCTGAACAAAAAGGATCTTGTGTTTGATTGAAGCAATTCCGATGTAGAACACACAGTTCAGCAGAAGTCATGAGCGACCCGCCGACGTGTTCTGCTCTCAAAGACATGGAAAGAGTTAGCAGGAGCCGTATTATGGGTGACCTTTGACCTCCAGAGCCTGCTGGCCCGCAGGCAACACAGACCCGGCTCTCCACCGGGTCCCTGAGGGCCCAAACTCAACTCGGCCTGCTGGTTCTGCAAGCGGTGGATAAAGCTCGGGAAACTTCAGGGTTCAACGATAAGAAACTATCACAGACTTCCTCGTAGAATATCAGTTCATTTTTCATTATTTGTAGAATAAACGGACATGATGCGCTCCGTTACGGATCTGTTGCCGTTCGTACTGTCGAGGCTCCGGTGCGGTGAAAAATGAATAGAGGTTTATCAGAACGGATTAATCTAAAGGTGAATCAGCACATTGGGAATCTCAGTGGTCATA